>NW_019945832.1:30152-32771 GCF_002910315.2 Salvelinus sp. IW2-2015 | reverse complement strand
TGGGTGCATTTGCTGGAGAGGGACTGCTGCACATATCAAAATAGATGGCATCATGAGGCAGCAAAAGTATGTAGATATATTGAAGCCAACATCTCAAGACATCAGTCAGGAAGTTAAATCTTGGTCGCAAATGGGTTTCCAAATGGACAATGACCCCAAGCATACTTCCAAAGTTGTGGAAAAATGGCTTAAAAGACAACAAAGTCAAGGTATTTACGGAGTGGCTCACAACCCTGACCTCCTCCTATAGAAAACGTGTGGGAGAACTGAAAAAGCACGTGCGAGTAAGGAGCCTATAAACTTGACTCAGTTACACCAGCTCTGTCAGGAGGAATGGGCCAAAATTCCCCAACTTATTGTGGGAAGCTTGTGGAAGGCTACCTGAAACTTTTGACCGAAGTTAACAATTTAAAGGCAATGCTACCAAATACTAATTGAGTGTATGTAAACTTCTGACCCACTGGGAATGTAATGAAAGAAATAAAAGCTGAATCAAATCATTCTCTCTACCATTATTTCTGACATTTCAAAATTCTCTAAAATAAAGTGGTGATCCTAACTGACCTAAACAGGGAATTTTACTAGGATTAAATGTCAATAATTGTGAAAAAACTGAGTTTAAATGTATTTGGCTAAGGTGCATGTGTAACGGTTTCGTCCTCGTCTGAAGAGAGTAATGAAATGTCGGACCAATACGCAGCATGGTAAATGTCCATATTCAGTTTATTAACTGACACTAAACAATACAAAATGAACAAAGTGCAAATACTGGAAAAAACCCGAAAACAGTCCCGTATGTGAAAAACAGCGACACAGGAACAACCACCCACAAAACACAAAGGAAAAACAGGCTACCTAAATATGGTTCCCAATCGAGACAACGTACGTGACACCTGCCTCTGGTTGGGAACCATACATAGGCCAAACACAGAAACAGACAACCTAGACATGCAACATAGAATGCCCACTCACGATCACACCTCTGACCAACAAAACATAGAAACATACAAAGCAATCTATGGTCAGGTGCGTGACAGTGGTGTAAACGTACCGACTTCAACTGTATGATAATGACCAGCGTATAAGCATTGTGCTCAGACTTTACAAACCATTACACACGACGGATGATCCAAATACAGGATGTGGACAGCCTGCTCGCTTCCAACATCTCATTCCAAAATCGTCGTGTTTTCTGTGTACTCGATGTTATCCATTAATATTTAAACATGTTTGTTCCACTGGGGTTAACTGGTTACCTTGTGGGATATGTACAGAGGGGGGCCCCCATTCACACAAGGCTTCTCCTAGTAGAATAAAGTATGAGTCTGTGTAGAGCAGGGTAGAGTCAAATAAAGTCTAGTAGAATAAAGTAAAGTCTAGTAGAATAAAATATAGCAGAATAAATTATAGTAGAATAAAGTATAGTAGAATAAAGTAGAGTAGAATAAAGTTTAGTAGAATAAAGTCAAGTCTAGTGGAATAAAGAAGAGTAGAATAAAATATAGTAGAATAAAGTATAGCAGAATAAAGTAAGGTCTAGTAGAATAACGTAGAGTAGAATAAAGTATAGTAGAATAAAGTAGAGTGGAATAAAGTATACTAGAACAAAGTAGAGTAGAATAAAGTAAAGTCCAGTGGAATAAAGTAGAATAGAACAAAGTACAGTATAGTAGAATAAAGTAGCGTATAGCAGAATAAAGTAGGGTATATTAGAGTAAAGTAGAGTATAGCAGAATAAAGTAGGGTATATCAGAGTGTAGTTGAGTAAAGTAGAGTATAGCAGAATAAAGTAGGGCATAATATAGTATAGTAGAATAAAGCAGGGTATATTAGAGTATAGTAGAGTGCAGTAGTTTATACTGGAGTATAGTAGAATAAAGTAGAGTATAACAGAATAAAGTAGGGTATATTAGAATATAGTAGAATAAAGTAGTTTATACTAGAGTATAGTAGAATAAAGTAGAGTATAACAGAATAAAGTAGGGTATATTAGAATATAGTAGAATAAAGTAGTTTATACTAGAGTATAGTAAAATAAAGTATACTAGAGTATAGTAGAATAAAGTATACTAGAGTATAGTAGAATAAGGTATACTAGAGTATAGTAGAATAAGGTATAGTAGAGTATAGTAGAATAAGGTATAGTAGAGTATAGTAGAATAAGGTATAGTAGAGTATAGTAGAATAAGGTATAGTAGAGTATAGTAGAAGGCAGTAGAGTCACGTATTTCTTCATGTATCTAGTATATATGATATGACCACCGTATAAACTGTTCAGTTTACATACACTACATGACCAAAAGTATGTGGACACCTGCTCGTCCAACATCTCATTACAAAACCATGGGCATTAATATGGAGTTGGTCCCTCCCTTTGCTGCTATAACAGCCTCCACTCTTCTGGGAAGGCTTTCCACTAGATGTTGGAACATTACTGCAGGGACTTGCTTCCATTCAGCCACAAGAGCATTAGTGAGGTCGGGCACTGATGTTGGGCGATTAGGCCTGGCTCGCAGTCGGCGTTCTAATTCATCCCAAAGGTGTTCGATGGGGTTGAGGTCAGGGCTCTGTGCAGGCCAGTCAAGTTCTTCCACATCACTCTCAACAAACCATTTCTGT
>NW_019945832.1:27590-29986 GCF_002910315.2 Salvelinus sp. IW2-2015 | reverse complement strand
TTGGAACGAAGCGGCCCTAGCCCGAAACAATAAAAGGACAGTCCCAGACCATTGTCCCTCCTCTCACCAAACTTTACCAGTGCACTACGGTAATGCAGTTTAGGCAGGTAAGCACTGCAGATATGGTGAAGGCGTGCAATTTTTTTACGTCCGCTAAATAAATGTAACACACTCGAAGACGGATGGATCTGTGTTCAACTACCGGAGGAAAACAATGTGTTAGGATGCCTTTCTGTGTCAACGTCGCCTCTAAACAAACAGTACACTTCACTGGAGCCTCTCTGAACATGGCTACTTCTTCATTTCTCAAGGAAAAACTCAACCAATTTCTAAAAGACTGTTGACATCCAGTGGAAGCATAGGAACTGCAGGAAGGTCCCTTAGAAATCTGGATCCCCAATGAAAACGCATTGAAAAGAGAGTGACCTAAAATAAAAAAAAAATCTGAGTGATTTGTCCACAGGGTTTCTGCCTGCCAAATAAGTTCTGTTTAGTCACAGACATGATTCAAACATTTAGAAACTTCAGAGTGTTTTCTATCCAATACTAATAATAATATGCATATCTTATATTAGCATCTGGGACTGAGTAGGAGGCCGTTTACTCTGGGCACGCTTTTCATCCAAACGTGAAAATGCTGCCCCCTATCCACAAGCAGTTTTTAATTAAGCTTGTGACAACACACATGTGTTGTATGCGTTTGCTATATAMTTTTGGAGCTCATTGTATCACAACTCAACTACATGAACCCTGTCCCACAGGAAGTACCTAAAAAGAGTCTAAGCTCCAGGTAGATATGTGTTCTCCTGCTACTGATACTGTGTATGGTTCACATTACAGTATATTGACAAACAGCAGAATATAGTAGCTCACTGTATCTACACTGAACTAAAATATCAAGGCAACATGTAAAGTGTTGGTCCCATGTTTCATCAGCTGAAACAAAAAGATCCCAGAAATTTTCCATACTCACAAAAAAAGCTTATTTCTCTCAAATGTTGTGCACAAATTAGTTTACATTCTTGTTAGTGAGCATGTCTCCTTTGCCAAGATAATCCATCCACCTGACAGGTGTGGCATATCAAGAAGCTGATTAAACAGCATGATYGTTACACAGGTGCACCTTGTGCYGKGGACAATAAAAGGYCACTCTAAAATGTGCAGTTTTGTCACACAACACAATGTCACAGATGTCTCAAGCTTTGACATGTTGACTGYAGTAACGTACACCARAGCTGTTGCCAGCGGCCTCACAACCACAGAYCACGTGTAACCACGCCAGCCCAGGACCTCCACATCCGTCTTCTTCACCTCCGGGATCATCTGAGACCAGCCACCCGKACAGCTGATGGAACTGAGGAGTATTTCTGTCTGTAATAAAGCCCCTTTGTGGGGAAAAACTAATTCTGATTGGATTGGGCCCTGGCTCCCCAGTGGGTGGGCCTATGCCCTCCCAGGTCCACCCATGGCTGTGCCCCTGCCCAG
This sequence comes from Salvelinus sp. IW2-2015, assembly GCF_002910315.2. Classification (NCBI taxonomy): domain Eukaryota; kingdom Metazoa; phylum Chordata; class Actinopteri; order Salmoniformes; family Salmonidae; genus Salvelinus; species Salvelinus sp. IW2-2015. The sequence continues at coordinate 28,501 of NW_019945832.1, read as the reverse complement.
TCATGTAAAATMCATAGATTAGCACCAAATTAATTAATTTGAATTGACTGATTTCCTTATATGARGTKTAACAGTAAAATCTTASAAATTGKTGCATGTTGYGTTTAKATATTTATTCAGTTTAGTTTCCTCATTATAAATTGTGAACAGTGCTATATTAGTTGTTTCTTGGGAGAGAGAAAAAGGATTCATTCCGGAACCATCTAAAGTCTCTTCTGTTGTCACGTTACCTGTTGTTATGTATGGAAATCAGATATGATCAACGTCTGCAACAAAACTAGGTAAGGAACAGTGGATGGACATGTCTCATCGGTCAACACATRTCACTCTGTGGCACCTGTTTCCTGGGTGGCACAAAGCAGCTTTTCACATTGTGTTGTGGTACAGGTTGATGCTGTTACAGGACACGATATATTACAAGTGTTTACAGCACAGAGTATATATGAATGTCAAGACATCAAGTACACACGTCACACGTACTGTATGTTGACATTTGTCAATGTCAAGATTTTAGATTTTTCCTGGAGAAATCCGGATAACCTCTCTCTCTCTCTCTCTCCTCTCTCTCTCTCTCTCTCTCTCTCTCTCTTCTCTCTCTCTCACCACCGTAATAAACCTCTCTCTCTCTCTCTCTCTCTCTCTCTCTCTCTCTCTCTCTCTCTCTCTCTCTCTCTCTCACTCTCTCTCTCTCTCTCTCTCTCTCTCTCTCTCTCTCTCTCACACCGTATCAAACCTCTCTTCTCTCTCACTCTCTCTCTCTCTCTCTCTCTCAACCCACCGTATAACCTCTCTCTCTCTCTCTCTCACTCCACTGTTATAACCTCTCTCCTATTCCAACTTAAATGTCCTTTAAGGGTTTATTGGCATTGGAAACATATGTTACATTGCCAAAGCAAAGTGAAATGGATAAA
>NW_019945832.1:7195-26737 GCF_002910315.2 Salvelinus sp. IW2-2015 | reverse complement strand
TGGCATCGTGGTCGATTCTAGCCCGAGACGGCAGGGCGGGGGAGGATTTGTATGCACTCGCGTACAGTTAGAGTAACAGTGGTCAGGATATTAAGCCCTACGTGTCGTGGCAATCAATATGCGATAACATGCTATTCGTAACATTGATCTCAAATAATTTTCTTTGTTAAAAATCCCCAGCTACAAAACAATGCACTCCGGCTATATAGTTTCCAGTTTCATAGTTCGAGTGAAGTCCTGTTGAGGGCCGTCTTGTGTCTGCTTGTAGGGGTGGGGGGTATGTAGACAGCTGTGACTATAGACTGAAGGAGAATTATCTTGGTAGTAGAATGGCCTGCATTTGATTGCGTCAGGATTCTACCGGTTTCGGGGTGAGCAGAAGATTTTTGACTGTTCCTGTATGTTAGTGTAGATGAACATAATCATAACAGCATGCACCCCACCTTCCCTTCCCAGAGAGTGTTTATCTTGTCGCGCGAATGCATGAAAAGCGCCGGTGGCTAAACCGATTCCAACGACTACATATCCCTGATTGAGCATGTTTCTGTGAAACGAGAATGTCAACTAATTTCAATTCATTCAAGGGGCTTATTATGGGCATGGGAAAACATGTGTTAATCATTGCCAAAGCAGTGAGCTGATAATATACAAAAGTGAAAATAAACAATAAAAATTAACAGTAACATTACACATACAGACAGTTCAAAACCTAATAAGAAGACATTACAAATTCATATTATATATATACAGGTTGTAACAAATGTAACAAATGGTTTAAAGTAAACCAATTCTCTGACGTCGCTCTGGAAGGCAAAAACCCTTGCCGGAACGTTTGACTTTACCTGTTGTCAGAAGAGATCTGGACATTGCGGCGCGCAGTAGGCCTATACTGCGGGAGCCGGTGAGCGATGCTCCCTTTTTACAGAAACGCCTGACCAGAGCCCCGAAGATCTGTCCTGCCCCTTCTGCGCGCTGTGTTTTCGTCAGCTCGTCTAGATCAGATCCATTGGTTCTGGGTGGTGGTGCCGAAAGAAGACTGCTTCGGGAAAGTCGTAACTCCTGGTCGTAATGTTGGAAAGTTTTCGACGCTGCTCTTATATCACAATAACTTTCCCGGCTGTATGTAATACCCAAAGGACTTCAAGATTTCCTGGGGTAAGTACAATGTACAGAAACACGATACAATAAAAAACAAAATAGACTGCTAAGTTTCCTAAGAACCCGAAACGAAAGGCGACTCTCTTTGTCGTCGCATAGCAAGGAGTTACTTGGACTGACCTTGCTTGTCTAAAGTGGAGTCCTACCCTCACATCCACACCCATTGTTTCATTCCAGCCTAAACTCCCTTTCTATTCCTTCTTCCAGCCTAACTCATTCTATTCTTCCAGCCTAAACTCCTTTCTACTCTTGCAGTCCTAACTCCTTTCTATTCTTCCAGCCTAACTCCTTACTTCTACCTCTTGCAGTGCCTAACTCCTTTCTATTCTTCCAGCCTAACTCCTTTCTATCTTCCATCCCTAACTCTCTTTCTATTCTTCCAGCCCTTCTATTCCACCTCCTTTCTATTCTTCCAGCCTAACTCCTTTCTATTCCTTCCAGTCTCCGCCATAAAACCCTTTCTATTCTTCAAGCAATCCTAACTCCTTTCTATTCTTCCACGCCTAACTCCTTCTATTCCTATTCCAGTTTACTAACTCCTTTCTATTCTTCAGCCTAACTCTCTTTCTATTCTTCCAGCCTAAACTCCTTTCTATTCTTCCAGCCTAACTCTTTCTATTCTTCCCAGCCTAACTCCTTTCTATTCTTGCCAGCCTATCTCCTTTCTATTCCTTCCAGCCTAACTCCTTTTCTACTCTTCCAGCCTAACTCCTTTCTATTCTTCCAGCCTAACTCCTTTCTATTCTTCCAGCCTAACTCCTTTCTATTCTTCCAGCCTAACTCCTTTCTATCTTCTTCCAGCCTAACTCCTTTCTATCTTCAGCCTAACTCCTTTCTATTCTTCGCCTAACTCTCTTTCTATTCTTCCAGCCTAACTCTTTCTACTATTCTTCCAGCCTAACTCCTTCTATTCTTCCAGCCTAACTCCTTCTATTCTTCATCAGCCTAACTCCTTTTTATCTTCCAGTCCAACTCCTTTCTATTCTTCCAGACCTAACTCCTTTCTATCCTTCCCAGCCTAACTCCTTTCTATTCTTCCAGCCTAACTCCTTTCTACTCTTCCAGCCTAACTCCTTTCTATTCCAGCTCCTCACTCCTTTCTATCCCTATCTCTTTTCTATCTTCCAGGCTAACTCCTTTCTATCTTCCAGCCTACTCCTTCTATTCTCCAAGCCTAACTCCTTTCTAATTCTTCCACCTAACTCCGTTTCTATTCTCCAGCCTAACTCCTTTTCTATTCTTCCAGCCTAACTCCTTTCTATTCTTTCCAACTCTTTCAAACTCCTTTCTATTCTTCCAGCCTAACTCCTTTCTATTCCTTCCGAGACCTAACTCCTTTCTATTCTCCAGCCTAACTCCTTTCTATTCCTCCAGCCTAACTCCGTATTCTATTCTCCCAGCCTACCTCCTCCTATCTATTCTTCCATCCTAACTCCTTTCTATTCCGTCCAGTCCACTAACTCCCATTTTCACTCTTCTATTCTTCCGAGCCTACCTCCTTTTCTATTACTCTCCTTCTATGCCCTACACTCTTTCTATTTCTTCCAGCACTACATTCTCTCTTCCAGCCTAACTCTCCTTCTATCTATATCTCCAGCCTAACCCTTTCTATTCTTCCAGCCTAACTTCCTTTCTCTATTCTCCCAGGCCTAACTCCTTTCCTATTCATTTCTCATGCCTAACTCTCTATTCTTGTAATTCGTGTTTCCAGCCTAACTCCTTTCTATTACTTCCCGCCCCTCCTAAACTCCTTTCTATTCTTCCAGCCTAACTCCTTTCTATTCTTCCAGCCCCGACACTACAACTCCTTACCTATTACCTCCATCCTAACTCTCCGAGCCTACACTCCCTTCTCTATTCTCCACTGCCCCTAACTCCTTTCTATTCTTCCAGTCCTAATCTCCTTTCTATTCTTGCCAGCTCTATTCTTCCAGCCTTATCTATTTCTCTATGTTCTCCTACTCACTATCTCATCTTCCCATTATTCTCATAAACCTCCTTTCTATCTTCCAGCCTAACTCCTTTCTATCTCTATTCCGACGCCACTAGCGTCCTTTCTATTCTTCCAGCCTAACTTCATTTTCTATTCTTTCCAGCCTAACTCCTTCTTTGCTAATCTAATTCCTTCCAGCCTAACTCCTTTCTATTCTTCCAGCCCTTCTAGAACTCCTTTCTATTCTTCCAGCCTCTCTAACTCCACCTTTCTATTCTTCCAGCCTAACTCTTCTATTCTCTTTCCAGCCTAACTCTTTCTATTCTTCCAACGACCCTAACTGCCTTTCTATCTTTCCAGCCTAACTCCTTTCTATTCTTTCCAGCCTAACTCCTTTCTTATTCTTCTGCCAGCCTACCCACTCCTTTCCTATCCTTCCATCCTAACTCCGTTTCTATTTCTTCCAGACACTAATTCCGTTCTATGTACTTCCGAGCCTACTCCTTTCGGATTTATCTTCCAGCCTAATTCCATTTCACCTATCCTTTCTATCTCTAACCTTCTATTCCCTAAATCTTTCTTCTAGCCTAACTCCTTCTAGCCTCCTTCTTGCTTCTTCCAATGGCTCCATCCTCCTTCTAATCCTTCCAGAGCCTATACTACTCTTCTATTACGACCTAACCTACGCTCATAATCTTCCAAAGGCCCTCTTCTCTATTCTTTCTAGCAGCTAACCATCCTTTCTATTCTTCCAGCCATACACTCTCTTCTACTATCTTCCATAGACCTTAAACTCTGTCTTTCTATTTCTTCCATGCTACTCCGTTATCAATGTCATATTCTTTCCAGCCTAACCAGTATGTCTTCTTCTCTAGAACTCTATCTTCCTCTCCCATACCTCTTCCAGCCGTAACTTCGTATCACTTATAACTACTTAGTCCTTCGCAGAGTCCCCTAGATCTACGTCCAGCCAACTCCTTCTATTCTTCCTACCTAACTCCTTTCTAGTCTCTCCAGCCTACATCCTTCTATTCTTCCGACCGCCTAACTCCATTTCTATTGCCCTTCCCAGTCCCCATGAAACTCCCATTTCTAAACTCTTTCGTATCCCTCAGCCTAACTCCTTTCTATCTTCCAGCCTAAACGTCCTATTCCTATTCTTACCCCATCGCCTTCAATCATTCCCCTATCTTCCTTCCGCCTCCTCCCTTGATACTCCTCTTCTATTTTCCAGCCTATAAACTCATCTCTATTCTCCAGACTCTACATCCGTTTCACATTCTTCGCCGTCCCTCTCTCAACTTACTATCTATCTCTAGCACTAATCCTCCCATTGCCACTCCCCTATTCTTTCCAGCCTAATACACCTAATTTCTTATTCTTCGCAAAAGCCCCTAGACTCAACCTTCTATTTTCCAGCCTTACTCCTTATCTATTCTTCCAGCCTAACTCCTTTCTATTTCTTCCAGCCTAACTCCTTTCTATTCTTCCAGCCTAACTCCTTTCTATTCTTTCCAGCCTAACTCACTTTCTATTCTTCCAGCCTAACTCCTTTCTATTCTTCCAGCCTAACTCCTTTCTATCTTCCAGCCTAACTCCTTTCTATTCTTCCAGCCTAAAACTCCTTTCTATTCTTCCAGCCTAACTCCTTTCTATTCTTCCAGCCTAACTCCTTTCTATCTTTCCAGCCTAACTCCTTTCTATTCTTCCAGCCTAACTCCTCTATTCTTCCAGCCTAACTCTTTCTATTCTTCCAGCTAACTCCTTTCTATTCTTCCAGCCTAACTCCTTTCTATTCTTCCAGCCTAACTCCTTTCTATTCTTCCAGCCTAACTCCTTTCTATTCTTCCAGCTAACCTCCTTTCTATTCTTCCAGCCTAACTCCTTTCTATTCTTCCAGCCTAACTCCTTTCTATTCTTCCAGCCTAACCTCTTTCTATTCTTCCAGCCTAACTCCTTTCTATTCTTCGCAGCCTAACTCCTTTCTATCTCAGCCCAACTCTTCATTCTCCAGCCAACTCCTTCTATTCAATGGATTTCTGCTCTGCCAAGAAAGAAAATAATACAATGGAGATAGACTTTGAACACACAAACACCAACACAGGCACACACACACACACACACACACACACACACACACACACACACACCACACACACACACACAACACACACACACACACACACACACACACACACACACACACACACACACACACCACACACACACACACACACACACAACACACACACACACTACATAGAGCCATGACTACATGGAACTCTATTCCACATCAGGTAACTGATGCAGCAGTAGAATCAGATTTAGAAAACAGATAAATGACACCTTATGGAACAGTGGGGACTGTGAAGAGACACACACAGGCACAGACACACATACACATGATAAGACACAAACACGTACACGTGGATGTTGTATTGTAGATATGTGATAGTGGAGTAGTGGCCTGAGGGAACACACTACATGTATTGTGTAAAGTGTTACTAAATTTAGTGTACATTGATTTTATAAAATCATATGCTTTTCCCCCCCAACACCGTTTTCCATCAATTTGTATAGCAGACCCTCATGCCAAATGTTTAAATCAACAAAGCATCAGAAGACTTTGCTTTTTGTTTTTTGTTTGTTTGTCAATAAGGGTGCGCAGGGCGAATATGTGGTCTGTCGTACGATATTTTGGTAAGAAGGCAATTTTAACATTTGCTCAGGACATTGTTTTCCCTGAGGAAACTCTGCTGTTGATGACAGAGGATCTTTCAGAGGGCATATTCCATTGTAATTTTTGGGGTCAAATTTGTCTCCCATTTTTTGTGGATTTGGGGTGATCAGGCCTTGGTTCAAAAATATTAGGGAAGATGCCAGAGCTGAGCATAATGTTGAACAGTTTAAGAATAACCAATTTTAATTTGTTTGTGCTAAATTTTATTCATTTTGTTCAGTATATCATCTGGGGGGGGGGGGGTGCTGTCACATCCAGGTAGGTGTTTGTCCCCCTGTGTGCTGACGGTGTCAGGTTCTTGTCCCGTTCTGGCATTTAGGTCACCACAGGCTAGTACATTTCCCTGAACCTGGGAACGATAGATTTCCCTCTCCAGGATGGAGAAGCTGTCATCGTTATAGTATGGGGGGTTCAACTGGGGGGATCTAGGTAGCTATCATCCCCCAGCAGCATAAATGACTGTCCTCTTCCTCATGGTGGATATGCATTAGAATGGTGAAACTGGAGAATGAAACCATAGTGTGTTGTCTGCATCTTTCTGAGTGTGTGTGTGTGTGTTGTGTGTGTGTGTTGTGTGTGTGTGTGTGTGTGTTGTGTTGTGTGTGGTGTGTGTGTGTGTGTGTGTGTGTGTGTGTGTGTGTGTGTGTGGTGTGTGTGTGTGTGTTGTGTGTGTGCGTCTTTCTGAGCTGTGTGTGTGTGTGTGTGGTGTGTGTGTGTGTGTGTGTGTGTGGTGTGTGTGTGGTGCGTCTTTCTGAGCGTGTGTGTGTGTGTGTGTGTGTGTGTGTGTGTGTGTGTGTGTGTGTGTGTGTGTGTGTGTGTGTGTGTGTGTGTGTGTGTGTGTGTGTGTGTGTGTGTGTGTGTGTGTGGTGTGTGTGTGTGTGTGTGTGTGGTGTGTGTGTGTGTGTGTCTATACTGGATGTGTGTATTTGTATTATTGTTTATTATGGATCCCCATTAGTTCCTTCCAAGACAGCAGCTACTCTGCCTGGGGTTTATTATGGATCCCCATTAGTTCCTTCCAAGACAGCAGCTACTCTTCCTGGGGTTTATTATGGATCCCCATTAGTTCCTGCCAAGGCAGCAGCTACTCTTCCTGGGGTTTATTATGGATCCCCATTAGTTCCTGTCAAGGCAGCAGCTACTCTTCCTGGGGTTTATTATGGATCCCCATTAGTTCCTGTCAAGACAGCAGCTACTCTTCTTGGGGTTGATTATGGATCCCCATTAGTTCATGTCAAGACAGCAGCTACTCTTCCTGGGGTTTATTATGGATCCCCATTAGTTCCTGTCAAGACAGCAGCTACTCTTCTTGGGGTTGATTATGGATCCCCATAGTTCCTGCCAAGGCAGCAGCTACACTTCCTGGGGTTTATTATGGATCCCCATTAGTTCCTGTCAAGGCAGCAGCTACTCTTCCTGGGATCCAACAAAATAAGGCAGTTATACAATTTAAAAAATATTACAATACCTCACAACAAGTGTGTGTGTGTGTGCGTGTGCTGTGTTGTTGTTGTGTGTGTGGTGTTGTGTGTGTGTGTGGTTGTTGTTGTGTGTGTGTGTGTGTGTGGTGTGTGTGTGGTCGTGCGTGGGCGTGCGTGTGCGTGCTGCGTGCGTGCGTGCGTGCTCGTGCGTGCGTCGCGTCGTGCGGCGTGCGTGCGTGCGTTGTGTGTGTGTGTGTGTGTGTGTGTGTGTGTCCATGCCTGCGTCAGCATGTCCATGTTAATGTTCACATTGTTTGCAGCCCCAGGGCATTTGTGTCTATCTGTGTTGTTGTCTTGGAGCTAATAAGGACCTGTCACATAACAGGACAGGCACAAGCAAGACACCTGTTGTGTGTGTGTGTGTGTTGTGTGTGTGGTGTATGTGTGTGTGTGTTGTGTTTACGAGAAGCAGACGCCATTAAGCAGGCAAGGAAAATGGTGATTCAGACACACACGCACACACACAACACACACACACACACACACACACACACACACACACACACACACACAACACAACACACACACCACACACACACACACACACACACACCACACACACACACAACACACACACACACACACACAACACACAGAAAGGGGATGATTGCTCAACTTACCACATTGTGTAACTTGAGTCATATAAGATACTCAAGACATTTAATTATATATTTCCTTATTGCAGGGTTGTGTGCTTGTTCCTTGTTGTTGACTCTACTGTTGTGGTGTTTCCTTGTTGTACTCTCTGTTGTGGCTGTGTTCTTGTTGTTGTACTCTACTGTTGTGGCTGTGTTCCTTGGTTCCTCTAGTCTGTTGTGGCTGTGCTTTCCTTCGTTGTTGTACTCACTACTTGTTTCTATGTGTCTGTGTTCCTGCCTCTTGTATCTTACTTGTTGTCGGGCTTGTGCTGTTCCTCTTGTTGTTTTACTGACTAACTGTTGTGGCGTAGTATCCTTGTTGTCTACTATTTTAGCCTGTTTCCTTGTGTACTTCTGTCTCTAGGCGTGTTCTGTGTTCCTTGGTTGTACTCTACTGTTGTGCTGTGGTTCCTTGTTGTACTCTACTGTTGTGGCTGTGTATTCCTTGTTGCTACTTATTCTGTTAGGTTGTGTTCCTTGGTGTACTCTTACTGTTGTGGCTGTTGTTCCTTGTTGTACTGCACCTACTGTTTTGTGGCTGTGGTTAACCGTTCGATCTGTTACGCCGGTAAAAACGACAAGATTACATGTGATTCTTAGACGCATTGGAAGGAAAACACCTCTTCGATGCATTATGAATATGTTAGTTTTATATGTTCTACATTGATCGTTGTCCCTGCCTTCTGTACAAATATCTGCCGGCACTACTCTGGCAATGATGAAAAAAGCTGCTTTTTAAGTTACAAGGTAACATTGACTTGGCATGTGGCCCATATTAGGGTCACACAGAAGTATGTTCTCAGCAATCATTGAACAAATCTACTTTGAAGACCAAAATGTATACAACCTACAACACATGTACGAGGGCCCCTTACAAAACTCATGACACCTCTGTAACCTGCATTGGTTTCTACTATGACCCAGCGTATGGTTATCTGTGGCAATAAGGCTGTTGTGGCTGTGTTCCTTTTGACTGAGCACCTACTGTTGTGGCTGTGGTTCCTTGATTTGAATCAATCTGTGCTACGGTTAGTTGCTGTGTTCCTGTGTTGTACTCTACTGTTGTAGGCGGCTGTTCCTTTGGTTTGTACTCTAACTGTGTGGCGTGCTATATTCCCTGGGTGTACTCTACTGTTGTGCTCCCGCGCCTGAATTCTCATGTGACACATCTTTACCTTCTGTGTGGCTTGTGAGTACTACTCATCGAGGTTGTAAAGATCTATCTGTGTAGTGCTGATGTATTACCAGTCACTAAACTCCCCCTGTTGTGCTGTGATGCCTTGTTTACTATTGACTGTTTGTGGCATACATGAAGACATACCAACTGGTCACTCTACTCTAACTGTGGGTTTGCTGTGTTCTCTTTGTGTGTATCTGATACTGTTGTGGCTGTATTCCTGGTTGCGTTACTCGTGATCTGTTTTTTTGTTTTGCTGCATGTATTTCAATGTGACATTACTCTACTGTGGTGGGGCTTGTTTCCTTGTTGTACTCATACTGTTGTGACTGTGTCCTTGGGAACGCTATACTGTTGTGGACTGTGTTCGCTTGCTTTACGATTCTGTTGTGACTGTGATGTCCTATGATGGTAACGAAATATTATCGGTACATGTGCGTAATGATTCATTTGTCATTGTACATGATAACATTTTGTACGAGCCACCTGTGGTTCCTTCCTATACTCTATCTGGTTATGTGGTTGTGTTCCGGATGTGTGTACGTACTAATTGGTTGTGGCTTGTTCCTTGTTTACTCGTACTGTTTTGTGGCTGTTTGTCACAGTGTGAGTCGTGTCAGCTCCTACTGTATGTGGCGTGTTTTCAACCAAACTTGTTTACACCATATCGACTGTCATTGACTGTGTTCCTTGTTAGTACTCTACGTTATGGGCCTGTGTTCCTAGTTTTAAGTGAACTAGCTTAACGTGAGTGGACTTTGATATTCACATTTGTTGTGACCTTCTTTACTCTCTACTGTTGTGCTGATGTTCTTTGAACAATCATTACTCTATTCCTGTCTTGTCCGGACTGTGGTGTCCTTGCTTGTACTCTACTGTTGTGGCTCTTATAGTTTCCTTTTACATGTTACTGAAGAATACTGTTGAGAGCTGGTGCAGTGTCCTTGGTATGATTACCTCCTGATGTTCGTGGCGGTAGTTCATTGCTGTTTACCTTGCCACCTACTGTTATGTGACGCATGTGCGTTCACCTTGTTGATCACTTCTTACTGTGTTGTTGCTGTGTTCCTTGTTGCTACTTACATCTACTAGCTTGCTGTGCTCTGCTCTCTTGATTGTTTACTAGCACTGTCTCTACTGTTATGGACTTGCCCTTTTGTGATTATTCATCTACTTTTGCTGTGTCCTGTTATGTACCGTCTTTGATGCTAGCTTCCATTGTATTGTACTACGTTTAACCTGCGTTAGCGTCGCATTATTGGCCCTGATATTACTCTACTGTTGTGGTCTGTACCGCTTCTCGCGTTAGATTTGGTACTGTCTAACTCTCTCTGTGGCTGATTCCCTTGTTGTACTTTCTACGCTTTGTGTGGGCTGTGTTACCTTGAGCGAGTTGTATCTCTACTCGTAGTGGCCTTGTGTTTCACTTTGTATAAACTCCTTATCTACATATAAAGACCCCACTGTATCTAACAGTGCGTTACTAAACTTTTAGACATAAGATTCCACTAACCCTGTTGGTATTCTTGGGTTGGCTGCTGTATTCCTACAGGGTGTGTAACCGCGGTATCCTGTTGAGAGCCTTGCTGTGTCTGTGTGTGATAAACTTATACTCTGTGTGTTCGTCGTCTATACTGCCAGTGTGGTTGTAAGCTCTATACATATTGCAGTCGTGCTTGTATGCTTTTCTCATTGCTTCGTACCTTTCTAATCTGTTGTTGGCGGTGTTTTCCGTTGTTGTACTATTACTGTTGTTGACCTGATCTAGTTCTCCTCAATTTTTGATGTGTTACCTGGTCCCTCATGAGCGTCTATTGTGTTATCTGCATGTTAACGCTCTAGTTTGTAGCACCTCTACTGAGTTTGATGTGACTGGTTCCTTGTTTTACTGTACTCTACTCTCTTATTACATATAATTATCTGAGATTATTAAGCTTTTAGCTGCCAGTTTAATACATTGTAATTATAAAGATACCGTCATGTCTTCTCAATGACAGGACATTGCATTAATTTAACTTGTATAGGTTTCATCCGTTTGTAAATCTTCCATGGCACTCAATACATAATAGAGAGAAACTAAATACTGATGGTTTCGTCCTGTAACTCCATGGCACTAATACATTTGAGATAGAAAGAAACTATTATTCTAGATCTTAACTGGTTTACTGCTCTAATTACAACGTGTCCATTGCACCTATCTGTCCACTAATTCCACATCTAAAACCATTTGTTGGTATCTTACATTATTAATGAGTAGTGCATTAAATGCGAATCGTTGATACTATCTTTCAGGCATCCACAACGCGTGTCAGTTAGTTCTACTTTGTACAGTTCTTTTTAATGGCAACCGCCAATTTGCACCCGGCCTTGGCACCTTAATCAAGTAAGAACTACTACCAGAACACAACTACTTCTTGATGAACACCTGCTCAAGGATACAATAAACACAACTTTATCTGACAAACAAGCTGGTTGTCTCTCTCAGGTCTGTGTTGTCAGCGTCCGGTATTCTCCCAAGTTCTAGCAGTTGCTCTCTCTTCTCTCAGGTCTGTACCGTTTGTCTCTCTCTCAAGAGATCCTGATTTGCGTCTCTTACTGCATCCAGGGCTCATGTGTTGTCTCGCTCTCAGGTCTGTGTTGTCTCTCTATCAAGGTCTGTGTGTCCTCTCTCAGGTCTTGTGTCTGTGTTGTCTCTCTCTCAGGTCTGTGTTGTCTCTCTCTCAGGTCTGTGTTTCTCTCTCAGGTCTGTGTATTTGCTCTCTCAGTGTCTTGCTCTCTCTCTCAGGATCTGTGCTTCGTCTCTATTCAAGGTCTGTGTTTTTCTCTCCTCATGTCCGTGCTGTCTCTCTCAGCGTCTGTGTTGTCATACTCTCTCAAGTTGAAGTCCTTGTGTGTGGCTCTCTCCTCTCTCTAGGTGTCATGAATCGCGTTCTGTCTCCTCTCGAGGTCTGTGTTGTTCCTCTCTCAGGTCTGTGTTGCTCGGCTCTGGTCTGTGTTGTTCTGCCTCTCCAAGTCTTCTTGTGGATGTTGTTGAACTCCTCCTCTGCAGGTCGTGATTCGTCCTCTCTCTCAGGTCTGTGTCTAGTAGTCTCTCTCACTCAAGGTCTGTGTTGAGCATCTCCTACAGTCTGTCTCATTGTCTCTCATCTCTCAGGTGGCGTTCGATTTCAGTCTCGATGCTCTTTCTTAGGTCTGCCTGCTCTTTGTTCTCTCCTTCCTCAAGGTCCCCGTGTTGTCTTCCTCAGGTCTGTGTATCGTCTTATTTATCCACAGGCTCTCATGCTCCCAGGTGTTGTACTCTCTCCATAGATCTGATGCTATTTGGTCTCGTAATCAGGTCTGTGTTGTCTCTCTACTCATGCGTCCTAAGTTGTTTCTCTCTACTTCAGGTCTGTTTGTTTTTCTCTCTCAGTCTGTTAGTTGTCTGCTCTCTCTCAGGTCTGCTGCTTTGTCTGACTCTGTCTCAGGGTCATCGTGGTTGCTCTCCAATACTCTAGCGTCTGTGTTGTTTCTCACATCCCTGCTCAGGGCTGTGTTGTCTCTCTCTTACAGGTCATAGTGTATGTCTCCATCACCGTCCATGTGTTGTCTCCTATACAGTCCAAGTGCTTGTTCTCTGCTCTCCACAAAGTCTGTGTTGTCTCTCTACTCAGGTCTGTGTTAGTTCTCGCCTCAGAGGCTTTGTTGTCTCTTACTCTCAAGCGAACTGTGTAAATAGTGACAACAACTCTTCGAAGATCACTGAGATGATGCATTGAATAAGGTACACGGCACCCCCTACATAGGCTTATTTCATCCTATAGGAAATAAATGTCCAGTTAATTCAAATTATGTGTTGTTTGTTCTTCTCTTCTCAGTCTGTGTTGTCTTCTTGTCATCTCAGAGTCCGTGATCCCTTCCTACTCTCATCAGTCTGTGTTGTCTCATCTTCGTCTCACGTGCCCAATTCGTGGTGTCTCTATCAGGCGATTCAGTGTTGTCTCTTCGTTTCTAGTTTTCTGTGTGCTCTCTTTAGGGTCATGGTAGTTGTACAATCTCTCTCAGTCTGTCGATTGTCTCTTCTCTCAGGCTCCTGATGTTTGTTCTACACTCTCAGGTCTGTGTTGCGCCTCGCACATCTACTGCTAGGTCTGTTGTGTGTCTCTTCTCTTTTCAGTCATGTGTTTGCGCCCTCTCAAGTAGTCTGTGGTTCGTCGTCAAGCAGAATAAACTGCTCTCAAATCTCTAGGTACTCTGTGTTGTCTCTCTCAGGTCTGTGTCCTGTACTCTTCTCTACACGGTCTGTCGTTGTCTCTCCTCTCAGCGTCTTGTGTGTTCTCTCTCTCAGAGCTCCTGAGTGTTGTGCTCTTCTCAGGTGTGTTTGTCTCTCTTAGTCTTCTGTTGTTCTGTGTTGCGGCAGTTCTTGTTGTGTCTTCTCAGTCTGTGTTGTCTCCTCGATCGGTCTGTTTGTCTTCTCTAGGTCTCTGTGTTGCTGCTCTCTGTCTCCGTGTTGGTGTCTCTGTCTCTATCTGATGCGTTAGGTCTGTCTCACTCTCTGTTTGTCTGTCATCTCTCGCGGTCTGTGTTCTGTCTTCTTGCTCTCGTGTCTGTCGTTGTCTCTCTCGCGGTCTGTCTTGTGTGTCTCGTCGTTTCTCGTCTGTGTGTCTCTGTCTTGTGTCTCTGCTGTGCGTGCTCTGGTCTGTGTTGTCTCTCTCAGGTTCTGTGTTGTCTCTCTCAGGTCTGTGGCTGTTCGTAACTCTCAATCTCAGGTCTGTGTTGGTCCTACTAATGCGATGCGTTACTAAGTTGTCACACTGTCCCCTCTCTCATCGAGTGCTCTGGTGTTTGTCTCTCCTCTAAGGCCTCGTCTGATGCTTGTATACTCTCTCTCTAAGCAGAGAGTTGCTGGTTCTTGTTAATCTCATCCTCTGCAGCCCGTCCTGAGTGTGTGTCTCACCTATCATAAGGACTCTGTGGATGGTCTCATCTCAAGAGTCATATATTGAACACTCAGCTCTCAGGATTCAGTGTTGGGGTTCATTTCTCCTTTCTCATCGGTCATGTGTGTTTTCTAGCGTCACACAATCCTTGACATCATCGGTTTCTGCTGGTAATTCCCTAACGCATAGGTCGTGGTGTGTTGGTCTCTATCAGGTCTGGGCTGTCTCATACTTAAATTCAGTTTAGAACACAAGAGTGGTAGCGTCGAAGGTACTCGTAACAGGCGTGTGTCTGTGTTGTCTCTGTTTGTCTGTGTTGTCTCTGTTTGTCTGTGTTGTCTCTGTTTGTCTGTGTTGTTTGTCTGTGTTGTCTGTCTGTGTTGTCTCTGTCTCTCTGTGTTGTCTGTCTCTGTCTCTCTGTGTTGTCTGTCTCTGTCTCTCTGTGTTGTCTGTCTCTGTCTCTCTGTGTTGTCTGTCTCCGTCTCTCTGTGTTGTCTGTCTCTCTCTCTCTGTGTTGTCTGTCTCTCTCTCTCTGTGTTGTCTGTCTCTGTCTCTCTGTGGTGTCTCTGTCTGTGGTGTCTCTGTCTGTGGTGTCTCTGTCTGTGGTGTCTCTGTCTGTGGTGTCTCTGTCTGTGGTGTCTCTGTCTGTGTTGTCTCTGTCTGTGTTGTCTGTGGTAGTGTTGCACGTTATACACATACTTGGTACTTTTTCGATACTAGTATATAGTACAGACTAATGGGGTAGTCTGTATGTAGTACAGTACAGACTAATGGTGCCGTTGTGTTACTGATTGTGTAAGTATAACCCCTCCCTTCTGTGTACAGGGCCGTCCTATTGGTTCGTCCCAGTCGATGATGCAGCCACCGCATCACCTCGACCCCTCCCTCCTGAAGCAGAACCCCGCCCACCAGCCCCTCAAGTCCTACCTGGACAACTACATGCCCCAGAATGCATCTGAGCTGCAGAAGGAGCCCAACCCCATGGGGTCCTTCACCAACTTCCCTTTAGGTAGGCCTTCATGATGCCTGATGGGAATATCAACCTGGTCATTTAGTAGGGCCCTCGCACTCAGGGGGCCTGCTGTGATAGACTAGTGTCCTGTCCAGGGGGTGTCCTGTACATCAAGCTGTCTCGCTACAGGAACAGGATATAGACTAGTGTCCTGCCCAGGGGGTGTCCTGTACATCAATCTGTCTCTACAGGAACAGGATATAGACTAGTGTCCTGTCCAGGGGGTGTCCTGTCCAGGGGGTGTACTGGTACATCAAGCTGTCTCAATACGACAAGGGATATAGACTAGTGTCCTGTCCAGGGGTGTCCTGTCCAGGGGTGTACTGGTACACCAAGCTTGTCTCACTACAGAAACAGGAGATAGACTAGTGTCCTGTCCAGGGGGTGTCCTGTCCAGGGGGTGTCCTGTACATCAACCTGTCTCTACAGGAACAGGATATAGACTAGTGTCCTGTCCAGGGGGTGTCCTGTACATCAAGCTGTCTCACTACAGAAACAGGAGATAGACTAGTGTCCTGTCCAGGGGGTGTCCTGTACATCAAGCTGTCTCACTACAAAACAGGAGAATAGACTAGTGTCCTGTCCAGGGGGTGTACTGGTACATCAAGCTGTCTCACTACAGAAACAGGAGATAGACTAGTGTCCTGTCCAGGGGGTGTCCTGTACATCAAGCTGTCTCACTACAGAAACAGGAGATAGACTAGTGTCCTGTCCAGGGGTGTCCTGGTACATCAAGCTGTCTCTACAGACAGGAGATAGACTAGTGTCCTGTCCAGGGGGTGTCCTGGTACATCAAGCTGTCTCTACAGGACCAGGAGATAGACTAGTGTCCTGTCCAGGGGGTGTCCTGTACATCAAGCTGTCTCACAGAAACAGGAGAATAGACTAGTGTCCTGTCCAGGGGGTGTCCTGGTACATCAAGCTGTCTCTACAGGACACAGGAGATAGACTAGTGTCCTGTCCAGGGGGTTCTGGTCACACAGCTGTCTCACTACAGAAACAGGAGATAGACTAGTGTCCTGTCCAGGGGGTGTCCTGGTACATCAAGCTGTCTCACTACAGAACAGGAGATAGACTAGTGTCCTGTCCAGGGGTGTCTGTCCAGGGGGTGTCTGTACACAGCTGTCTCCTACAGAAACAGGATATAGACTAGTGTCCTGTCCAGGGGTGTCCTGTAACTCAACCTGTCTCATACAGAACAGGAGATAGACTAGTGTCCTGTCCAGGGGGTGTCCTGTACATCAAGCTGTCTCATACAGAACAGGGATAGACTAGTGTCCTGTCCGGGGGTGTCTGGTACATCAAGCTGTCTCTACAGCCAGGGAGATAGCTAGTGTCCTGTCCAGGGGTGTCCTGTACATCAAGCTGTCTCTACAGAAACAGGAGATAGCTAGTGTCCTGTCCAGGGGGTGTCCTGGTACATCAGCTGTCTCTACAGGACCAGGAGATAGACTAGTGTCCTGTCCAGGGGGTTCTGGTACATCAAGCTGTCTCTACAGGACACCCGGAGATGTACTTGTAACAGTAGATCTGTAGTTCTAGACGGTGTTTTTTATCGGTGTCGACGAGTCTGTTTAGTTCTAGAGCGGTGTTTTAAATCCCCGGTCTCTACGTAGTTCTGTAAGTTCTAGAACGGTGTTTTTATTCCGGTGTCTAACGTAGTTTGTAGTTTCTAGACGGTGTTTATATCCGGTGTCTACGTAGGTTTCTGTAGTTCTAGACGGTGTTTTTTACGATCTACGTAGTTGTAGTTCTGACGGTGTTTTATCCGGTGTCTACATAGTTCTGTAGTTCTACGACGGTGTTTTCATCCCGGTGTCTACGTAAGTTTTCTGTAGTTCTTAGCGGTGTTTTTATCTCCGGTGTCATCAGTTAGTTTGTAGTTCTAGACGGTGTTTTATCCCGGTGTCTAGTAGTTCTGTAGTTCTAGACGGTGTTGTTATCCCGTGTCTACTAGTTGTAGTTCTAGACGGTGTTTTAAATCCCGGTGCTACGTAGTTCTGTAGTTCTAGGACGGTGTTTTTAATCCCAGGTTCTACGTAGTTTCTGTAGTTCTAGACGGTGTTAGATTATCCCGGTGTCTAACGTAGTTTCTGTAGTTCTAGACGGTGTTTTATCCCGGTGGTCTACGTAGTTCACGTAGTTTCTAGACGGTGTTTATCCCGGGTGTCTACGTAGTTCTGTAGTTTAGCGTTTACGTTCTACGGTTTGTATCTAGCTTTATCCCGGTGTCTAACGTAGTTCTGTAGTTCCTAGCGGTGTTTATAATCCGCCGGTGTCTACGTTTAGTGTCTGTAGTTCTAGACGGTGTTTTAATCGCGGTGTTACGTAGTTCTGATTAGTTCTAAGACGGTGGTTTTATCCCGGTGTCTACGTAGTTCTGTCAGTTCTGACGGTGTTTTACCGGTGGTCTACGTAGTTCGTAGTTAACGGTGGGTTTATTCCGGTGTCTACGAGTCTGGTAGTTCTAGCGGTTTTCATCGTGTCTAGTTCACGGTGTCTATCGGCTGTTCTAGGTAGTTGTATCTAGACGTGGTTTTATTCCCGTGTCTCGTAGTTCTAGCTCGTATTCGGTGTCACGTAAGTTCTTAGGCAATCGTGTTACCCGGTCTAGTATCGAAGTCCAGCGGTGCTTAATCCGTTCTACGTAGTTCTGTAGTTCAGACGGTGTTTATCCCGGTGTCTACGTAGTTCCGTAGTTCTACAGAACGGTGTTTTACTCGCCGGTGTCTAACGTAGTTCTAGACGGTGTGTTATCCCGGTGGTCTACGTAAGTTCTGTATTTCTAGACGGTGTTTCTACCCGGTGTCTACGTAGTTCTGTAGTTCTAGACGGTGGTTTTTATACCGGTGTCTACGTAGTGTGCCGTAGTTCTAGACGGTGTTTTATCCCGGTGTTACGTAGTTTTGTAGTTCTAGACGGTTTTTTATCCCGGTGTCTACGTAGATTCTGTAGTTCTAAACGGTGTTTTATCCCGGTGTCTACGTAGTTCTGTAGTTCTAGACGGTGTTTTATCCGGTGTCTACGTGTTTTGTAGTTCTAGACAGGTGTTTTTATCTACGGTGTCTACGTAGTTCTGTAGTTTAGACGGTGTTTTATCCCGGTGTCTACGTAGTTCCGTAGTTCTAGACGGTGTTTTATCCCGGTGTTAGTAGGTAGTGACGGTGTTATAACGGTGTCTACGTAGTTCGCTAGTTCTAGACGGTGGTTTTATCCCGGTGTCTACGTAGTTCTGTAGTCTAGACGGTGTTTTATCCGGTGTCTACGTAGTTTGTAGTTCTAGACGGTGTTTTTCCCGGTGTCTACGTAGTTTGTAGTTCTAGACGGTGTTTTATCCGGAGTGTCTACGTAGTTCTGTAGTTCTAGACGGTGTTTTATCCCGGTGTCTACGTAGTTCCGTAGTTCTAGACGGTGTTTTATCCCGGTGTCGACGTAGTTCTGTAGTTCTAGACGGTGTTTTATGCCGGTGTCTACGTAGTTCTGTAGTTCTAGACGGTGTTTTATGCCCGGTGTCTACGCTTAGTTCTGTAAGTTCTAAAGGTGTTTTATCCGCGGTGTCTACGTAGTTCGTAGTTCTAAGACGCGTGTTTTTTTATTCCCGGGGTCTACGTAGTTTCTGTAGTTCTAGACGGGGTTTTAAAATCCCGGTGTCTACGTAGTTCTGTAGTTCTAGACGCGTGTTTTATCCGGTGTCTACGTAGTTCTGTAGTTCTACGACGGTGTTTTATCTCCAGTTGTCTACGTTGTTCTGTAGTTCTAGACGTTGTTTATCCGGTGTCTACGTAGTTCTGGTAGTTTCTAGACGGGTTTTATCCCGGTGTCTACGTAGTTCTGTAGTTCTAGACGGGTGTTTCGTGTCTAGGTGTCTAGCGTGTCCCGGGTGTCTACGTAGTTCTGTAGTTCTAGACGGTGTTTTTTCCCGGTGTCTAGTTAGTTCGTAGTTAGACGGTGTTTATCCCGTGTCTACTAGTCTGTAGTTCTAGACGGTGTTTTATCCGTGTCTACGTAGTTCCTTGTAGTTCTAGAGGTGTTTTATCCCGTGTCTTACCTAGGTTTTCTGTAGTTCTAGACGGTGTTTATATCCGGTGTCGACGTAGTTCCTGTGTTCTGACGGTGTTTTATTATCCCGGTGTCTACGTAGTTCTGAGTTAGCCCGGTGTGTTTTCCCGTTGTGCTACGTTGTTCTGCTAGTTCTAGATCGTGTTTTATTCCCGGTGTCTACGTAGTTCTGGGTTCTAAGCGGTGTTTATCCGTGTTACGTGTTCGTTATGTTCTAGTACGGTGTTTTATCCCCGGTTGTCTTACTAGTTCTGTAGTATTAGAGGTGTTTTATCCAGTCGGTGTCTACGTAGTTCTGTAGTTCTAGCGACGGTGTTTTATCCGGTGTCTACGGTAGTTCTAGTTGACCGGTGTTTTATCCCGAGTGTCTACGTAGTTCTGTTATTCTAGACGGTGTTTTTATCTTTCCCGGTGTCTACCGTAGT
>NW_019945832.1:0-5900 GCF_002910315.2 Salvelinus sp. IW2-2015 | reverse complement strand
ATTCCACTTGTCCTGGCGTGGTGTGAACGGCCACTGACGTCTGACGGCACCGCCGTATCCTTCAGGAAACTTTTCATGATTCTCATCCTGCTGTGTCTGTCCTGTCCCAGCTTCTCATAATAGTCCCCCGGTAGAAAATGYTCCGAGCACACTAGTAACTTTCTGAGGTTATCGGTCGGGGTATTAGCATCTTTGTTCAGGGCAACCATCCATAGTTTCAATCGGTCCGGATTACTCAATGGAAGTCGGTGAAACATTAGCGCCGACCAMGTCTTTTGTTTGTTGTCGCACATTTTAACAGCGCACTCACGAGGCATATTGGGGCAGCGACAGTAGCACAAGTGACAACGGGAAAGACCTTAGTTGGGGTTAACGTTAGTTAGCAATATCGTTGATGATGATGGTGGTTGTCCGTCTCAGCACAGCAGCACACTCGATTAGCTAGCTAGCTACTTGCGAATGTAAACTTGTTAGCTAATAGCTTGAAAATACTTCCAGCAGTGTCGACARTCTTCAGTCCACTGGCTGCGAGGTAAATCAATAATGCTTGGCAGTCTGTTGATGTCGCTAGGAGTTACTCTTCACACACGTTTCTTATTTGATACTAGCTATATAGCTAACCCSAAACTGTCGCGTTTACTTCCTGAAGAGGMACGTCARAACAAGCTGTCCAATCAGCGCGGCTTTTGCTAGGCTACTCGTGGRCGTGGTTTTGCACCAAGTTYGGCGCAGATAAAACCACATAATCAAGACTGTAAAAAGAGGCATTCAGTTACAGGCATCCTGTTACTACTGTTCGATTGAATGTTAGAATGGGCAAAACGAGTGACCTAAGCGACTTTTGAGCATGGTATGAKCGCTGGTGGTCCGACAAAATCCCAGGTCCTGTTGCTGATGAAAGTCAGGATTTGGCGTAAACAACATGAGGCCATGGCCCCATCCTACCTGGTGTCAACAGTACAGGCTGGTGGCCGTGGTGTAATGGTGTGGGGAATGTTTTCCTGACAGACTTTATGTCCCTTTATACCAATTGAGCAACGTTTGAACACCACACCTTGTAGAATCCACTCCCCAAAGAATTCAGCCTGTTCTGGAGGCAAATGGGGGTCCGACCCGGTTCTAGATGGGTGTACCTACTAAACGGGCCACTAAGTGTATATTTCCACAACAACTAAGAGTATTGAAGCGCGAGGCTCAACTAAAGTTCCTTCTGGAAAAATAAAGTAATTCAATTCAACTTCGTTGTTTTGGTCCCCTGGCTATTGGCTGTCACTAGTTACCACAGCCACAAAGTCATAAACCACGGCCATTTCTACAATTGATCTTCTTAAAATTGTATTTTTACACCGCTCCAGCCGACGCTTGGCATTGCACATGGTGATCTTAGGCTTGTGTGCGGCTGCTCGGCCATGGAAACCCATTGAAGCTCATGAAGCTCCCGATGAACAGTACTCGTGATGAAAAGTTATTGTGCTGACGTTGCTTCCAGAGGCAGTTTGGAACTCAGTAGTGAGTGTTGCCATCATAGCACTGAGACTGCACTTGTGAAGGTGGTAAATGACCTTTTAATGGCGTCAGACCGAGGCTCTGCATCTGTCCTCGTGCTACTAGACCTTAGTGCTGCCTTTGAACTCTCTTCCCGTGAGTTATTTGTCTGTGACTGATCTAATAGCATTCATGCTACGTCTTGGAAATGACCTAGTTTTCTGCTAAATGATGTGGGTCTGACGCTGATTGGCACATACTTTCCCGTGTTTACTCTAAAAGATAGTTTGAGTGAACTTCCATGACACCGTGTTGGATGTCTCTGTGGCAGTTTGTTAAAGGAATGTTAATTCCTATATTTAGCAGACCAATTCAATTAAAACACTCTCTGCCCATAA
This sequence comes from Salvelinus sp. IW2-2015, assembly GCF_002910315.2. Lineage (NCBI taxonomy): Eukaryota > Metazoa > Chordata > Actinopteri > Salmoniformes > Salmonidae > Salvelinus > Salvelinus sp. IW2-2015. Next base: position 4,017 of record NW_019945832.1, on the reverse strand, counting down.
CATTAATAAATTTGTAGATACTTACTTAGCATAAATGGACAAAGAAGAACCAGTCTCAAAATTAATTCAATCAATAGCGTTATCTCGAGAGTACTGAATTATAGTAACAATTTACACAGGCTTATTATAATAAAAACTGACGTCATAGTTTTAAGAAATTGTGCTTCCTCCTCTCGGATACAATGGCAGTACCAGTTAGCGTTCTTATTTTGGTCGCACCTGTTAAACCAATCTGCAACCAAATCCAAGTCTTCTCCCCTCCCTGGGTTAGAGACAAATGTCCTGTAAGGAAAACACATCATTCCAGCCTGTCTTGAAATAACTCCATTCTTTCTAACCAAGGACACATTATATTCAGCATTATTTATAATAAGATTCATTCATCCATACAGTAATATAGTTATATTCTGTTTAGTTATAATTCATACCATACAGTAAACATAGTAGTATCCTGTTTAGTTATAATTCATCCAACAGTATCATAGTCAGTATTCTGTTTAGTTATAATGCATCCATACAGTAAGTATATAGTATCCTGTTAGTTAAATTCATCCCATACAGTATCATAGGTATTCTGTTTAGTTATAATTCATCCATTACAGTAATATAGTAGTATTCTGTTTAGTTAGAATCATCCATACAAGTAACATAGTAGATATCCTGTTTATGATAATTCATCCATACAGAATATAGTGTATTCTGTTAGTTATAATCATCCATAACAGTAAATATAGTAGTAATTCTGTTTAGTTATATTATCCATACAGTAATATAGTTATGATTCTGTTTAGTTATAATTCATCATACAGTAATATTAGTAGATTCTGTTGAGTTATAATTCATCCATACAGTAAGATAGTAGTATTCTGTTTTAGTTATAATTCATCCATTACAGTAACTTATAGTAGTATTCTGTTAGTTATAATTCAATCCATGACATAATATAGTAGTGATTCTGTTAATTTATAAGCAAATGAGTCAAAATTCAAAAATAAGTCAACCATGTATATTAATATTTTATCATTATCCATAAACAATCCCGTAAACAAGTTGAAGGTAGTGAAGCTTGGAAGGGGTACGCTATCGTTAGCTTAGCACAATGAACTGAAGTCTTCAGGATCAGCTAAGGGCCAACAGGAAATAGACCTTAACTGCCCACAGCAGGGTGATCAGCACTTTGTACGCTGTCATTTTACTATCCGTTGAAAATTATAATATTCTAGATTTATAGTGTGTTTTAAAAAGCCAGTTATTTTGAGAACTATTTCTGCGTGAACTATGCATGTTCATGCATCCGCCGTGACAGTGGGTGCAAGGATAGCTGTCACGACCTCTCAAGTCATCCACGGGCTGCCAGCTGAGACAGAATTAAGAAAATGGAGAATCGTATTTTTGTAGTGGTACGTAAGGTGCTGTTAGTTGGGGTGAAGTGGGCAACGGTCAGTAGGAGCAACAGACGCGCTCAGACTCGAGTGGTATAGGCCGCACAAGCTCACAGAACGGGACTACCGAGTGCTGAAGCGCGTAAGCTCGTTAAAAATCGTCTGTTCTCAGTTGCAACCATCAATCAATCAATTTTATTTTTATATAGCCCTTCGTACATCAGCTAATATCTCGAAGTGCTGTACAGCACCCAGCCTAAAAACCCCAAACAGCTAGTAATGGCAGGTAGTAGAAGCACGGTGGCTAGGAAAAACTCCCTAGAAAGGCCAAAACCTAGAAGAAACCTAGAGAGGAACCAGGCTATGAGGGGTGGCCAGTCCTCTTCTGGCTGTGCCGGGCTGGAGATAATACAGAACTATGCCAAGATGTTCAAAAATGTTCATAAGTGACAAGCATGGTCAAATAATATCATGAAATAATTTTTCAGTTGGCTTTTCATAGCCGATCATCAAGAGTTGGAAAAACAAACAGGTCTGGGACAGGTGGCGGTTCCATAAACCGCAGGCAGAACAGCTGAAAATGAATAGCAGCAAGGCCAGGCGGACTGGGACAGCAAGGAGTCACCACGGCCGGTAGTCCCGACGTATGGTCCTAGGGCTCAGGTCCTCCGAGAGAAAGAAAGAGAGAAGGAGAAAATTAGAGAGAGCCAAGATTTTCAAAATGTTCATAAATGACAAGCATGGTCAAATAATAATCAGGAATAAATCTCAGTTGGCTTTTCATAGCCGATCATTAAGAGTTGAAAAACAGCAGGTCTGGGACAGGTAGGGTTCCGTAACCACAGGCAGAACAGTTGAAACTGGAATAGCAGCAAGGCCAGGCGGACTTGGGGGACAGCAAGGTGTCATCATGCCCGGTTAGTCCTGACGTATGGTCCTGAGGGCTCAGGTTCTTCAGAGAGAAAGATGAGAACGAAGAGAATTAGAGAGAGCATACTTAAATTTCACACAGGACACTGGATAAGACAGGAGAAAGTACTCCAGGTAAACCAACTGGACCCTAGCCCCCCGACACAAACTACTGCAGCATAAATATGCTGAGACAGGAGCGGTCAGGAGACACTGTGGCCCCATCCGAAGAAACCCCGGACAGGCCCCCAAATAGGAAGGATATAACCCCACCCACTTTGCCAAAGCACAGCCCCCGCACCACTAGAGGGAAATCCTCACCACCCAACCTTACAATCCTGAGACAAGGCCGAGTATAGCCCACAAAGTCTCCACCACAGCACAAACCAGGGGGGGCGCCAAACCCAGACAGGAAGATCACGTCAGTAACTCAACCCACTCAAGTGACCGCACCCCTCCTAGGGACGGCATGAAATGAGCACCAGCAAGCCAGTGGACTCAGACCCTGTAACAGGGTTAGAGGCAGAGAATCCCAGTGAGAGAGGGGAACCGGCCTGGCAGAGACAGCAAGGGCGGTTCGTTGCTCCAGAGCCTTTCCGTTCACCTTCACACTCCTGGGCCAGACTACACTCAATCATATGACCTACTGAAGAGATAAGTCTTCAGTAAAGACTTAAAGGTTGAGACCGAGTCTGCGTCTCTCACATGGGGAGGCAGACTGTTCCATAAAAATGGAGATCTTTAGGAGAGAAAGCCCTGCTCCCGCTGTTGCTTAGAAATTCTAGGGGACAATAGGAGGCCTGCGTCTTGTGACCGTAGCGTACGTATTGGTATTTACGGCAGGACCAACTCGGAAAGATAAGTAGGAGCAAGCGCCATGTAACGCTTTATAGGTTAACAGTAAAACCTTGAAATCAGCCCTTGCCTTAACAGGAAGCCAGTGTAGGGAAGCTAGCACTGGAAGTAATATGATCAAATTTCTGGTTCTAGTCAGGATTCTAGCAGCCGTAATTTAGCACTAACTGAAGTTTATTTAGTGCTTTATCCGGGTAGCCGGAAAGTAGAGCATTGCAGTAGTCTAACCTAGAAGTAACAAATGCATGGATAACTTTTCTGCATCATTTTTGGACAGAAAATTCTGATTTTTGCAATGTTACGTAGATGGAAAAAAGCTGTCCTTGAAACAGTCTTGATATGTTCGTCAAAAGAGAGATCAGGGTCAAGAGTAACGCCGAGGTCCTTCACAGTTTATTTGAGACGACTTTACAACCATCAAGATGAAATTGTCAGATTTAACAGAAGATCTCTTTGTTTCTTGGGACCTAGAACAAGCATCTCTGTTTTGTCCGAGTTTAAAAGTAGAACGTTTTCAGCCATCCACTTCCTTATGTCTGAAACACAGGCTCTAGCGAGGGCAATTTTGGGGCTTCACCATTTTCATTGAAATGTACAGCTGTGTGTCATCCGCATAGCAGTGAAAGTTAACATTATGTTTTCGAATAACATCCCCAAGAGGTAAAATATATAGTGAAAACAATAGTGGTCCTAAAACGGAACCTTGAGGAACACCGAAATGTACAGTTGATTTGTCAGAGGACAGACCATTCACAGAGACAAACTGATACTTTCCGACAGGTAAGATCTAAACCAGGCCAGAACTTGTCCGTGTAGACCAAATTGGGTTTCCAGTCTCTCAAATAAGAAAGTGGTGAATCGGGAGTGGTTG
>NW_019945831.1:10913-49666 GCF_002910315.2 Salvelinus sp. IW2-2015 | reverse complement strand
CAGATGCTTTAGTCATTATCCCTGGGGCGGGGTGCGCTTCACATCAGAGCTTGGTCATTCAAAGGGACAAAAAACAGCAGCGTGGTAGCTCCAGAGACGGATGGAGAAGGATAGAGAGAGAGGTATGGAGAGGGAGAGAGACGGATGGAGAAGGATAGAGAGAGAGGTATGGAGAGGGAGAGAGACGGATGGAGAAGGATGAGAGAGAGGGATGGAGAGGAGAGAGTGGATGGATGGAGAAGGATGGAGAGGGAGAGAGACGGATGGAGAAGGATGGAGAGAGAGGATGGGAGAGGGAGAGAGACGGATGGAGAAGGATGGAGAGGAGAGAGACGGATGGAGAAGGATGGAGAGAGAGGGATGGAGAGGGAGAGAGATGGATGGAGAAGGATGGAGAGGGAGAGAGACGGATGGAGAAGGATGGGAGAGAGAGAGAGAGGAGAGAGACGGACGGAGAAGGATGGAGGAAGGAAAAAAAGAGAGCGAGAGAAAGCACACACACACACACAGTGAGTGTTCCAGAGAGAGGGCATCCTCATGACTGGGTATCACTGGTGTATCAGCCGTGGGGCTTGATCATCTCCATTCACGCTGTGACCCAGTGAGGAATGTACCAAGCCTTCTGCTGGCAGCATACCCCCTCCCTTTGACGGAGTATTCACAGGGGAGCCCTGCCCTACGCTGCCCACTGCCAAAGTTCTGCAACTACTCTCTTTTTAAACCCTCCCTTCAACAACACCACAACAACACCACTTCATTTCTACTGTTGTATTCAGCCTTACACTAATAGTCAGGAGTGATAGGCCTTAATATGATAGTCAGTCTACAGTCTATGTGTGAAAAGGGCATTAAAAAGCCCATTAAGTAATGTTAGTCTACACCTGTTGTTAACAAAGCATGTGACAAATACAATTTGATTGATTGATCATTATTTTTCCGCACAGAGCAACATGGTTCTGTCCCAAATAGCACCCTATTCCAATATAGTGGGCCAATATAGTGGGCCCTGGTCAAAAGCAGTGCACTAAATAGGGAATATGGTGCCATTTGGGATATAGACTGTGCCTCTGAAGTAGCAACCCACAAAGGCCGACGTAGCAGCTCTGATAAGTGGTTCTGGGGCCCCAACAATCAACCAATCGTGACAAGCCTTTTCAGACCGGTAATGTACAGTCAAATACCAATACATCTAGAAAGAGAAAAGTAAGGAATGCTTGGGTTGAAGGTCTGCCTGGCCTGCACAACTATRTAACTCTATTTTGTCAAGTGAGCATCCAAATATCACTGAAATCTAAAACATGGAATCTCTGGCTTAAAATCATATTTTTCCTTGCCSGGAGCAAAAATGACTTATCTCTTGGCATGGCAAACTTTTTCAAACCAAACTACGAGCAAGGATGAATATTTAACATCAACCTTTTCCCAGTGGCTCTCCCCTCGCATGCTGGCATTCGAAGAAGGCTCCATTAGCCAGAAATCTGCTTCCATTTTGTTTTTGAAAACAGCAGACTTAAAAGTTCAAGAGAGATTATCCTGATCGATATTGGCCTGGTCAAAGTCAGGCTACCTTAAGTGTTTGCTTTATATTTATGTTCTTGTTTAGTCTTCATTTACCTCAAAGGGTCCTGTTGCTTTTTTTCGAATGACGGTCAATGTGCTAAGCCAGTTATGGACTATATAAGAATAATCAAAGTTAATGGCTGAACTGTTCATTCCCTTCAGAGGAATTGAAGAATATATGGGTGATTCTTAAGTACGTGATTAAATATTTTCTGTCTGCAAGTCTTTCTTTGTTCTCTTATTAGACCATTTCCTCTTCAACACACCTCAAGTTCTGAGAATAACTAAGAAGGCACCCACACACCCACAATACTGTTGTACTACTAAAGGTCAAATGTGAGCGCTCCTCACAGGAGGCTGTGCCTAAAATGGAAAAAGAATAAGCTCCATGTCCTTTCATGAGATGATAATAGTGCCACAAACGTCAGATCTGATGTACGACCGCACGTCTCCTGCACTCTGATGTCCCGGGCAGGAGAATAATTGCGCTTATTGGCAGCACTTGGTTAGGGGAATCAGGTCAGGTCGGAGGTAGCTGTCCAAATTGGGCCCCATACTGTGAGCCGCGCTCCCGCTGAAAGAGAGAGAGAGAGAGAGAGAGAGAGAGAGAGAGAGAGAGAGAGAGAGAGAGAGAGAGAGAGAGAGAGAGAGAGAGAGAGAGAGAGAGAGAGACCACACGGCTAGCCTCAGCTCTAACTATCTACTCTGTAAAACTGAGTTGGAGAGTGGATACCATATGCTTACTATTGCTTTTTAACCAGTATTAACAAAAAAGGCCGCGGCTCAAACAGTGTTAAATATGTATTCCCAGGTGGCGGGGAGAGTTCTGCCCAGAGAGATGCCAGAGACAACTGAGATGAAAGACTGTAGGGGCTAGGGGAACAGAACCGCATCCTACCCATTTCCCCAGTTTATAAATAACTAAGATAAGGCAACAGATAAGAGGGATAGCCAAACAAGTCACTGGATTTGGATCACAAAACAACAGACATTGGCGTCTTGGTGAAACAAAGACAAATATACATTTGTTTGGTCTTCCGTCCGCATTGAGGATTATCCCACTTTTAATGGAACTGTTTGTTTCCCCCGCATTGAGGATTATCCCACTTGTTAATGGAACTGTTTAGTCTTCCCCCGTATTGAGGATTATCCCACTTGTTAATGAACTGTTTGGTCTTCCCCCCGTATTGAGGAGTTATCCCACTTGTTAATGGAACTGTTTAGTGTCCTCCCGTATTGAGGATTATCCCATTGTTAATGGAACTGTTTAGTTCCCCCCGTATTGAGGATTATCCCACTTGTTAATGGAACTGTTTAGTGTTCCCCCTGTATTGAGGATTATCCCACTTGTTAATGGAACTGTTTAGTGTTCCCCCGTATTAGGATTATCCCACTTGTTAATGGAACTGTTTGTCTTCCCCCATTGAGGATTATCCCACTTGTTAATGAACTGTTTGGTCTTCCCTCCGCATGAGGATTATCCCACTTGTTAATGGAACTGTTGGTCTTCCCCCGCATTGAGGATTATCCCACTTGTTAATGAAACTGTTTGGTCTTCCCTCCGCATTGAGGATTATCCCACTTGTTAATGGAACTGTTTGGTCTTCCCTCCGCATTGAGGATTATCCCACTTGTTATGGAACTGTTTGGTCTTCCTCCGCATTGAGGATTATCCCACTTGTTAATGGAACTGTTTGGTCGTTTTCCTCCGCATTGGGAGTATCCCACTTGTTAATGGAACTGTTTTTAAAACAAAGCAGGATAGATGTGTGCATAAAAAATTGTATGGTGGCGCCAACAGGAATCGAACCACAACCACTGACTTGCAAACACACTGCTCTACCAAGTGAGCCAGACAGGACCACTCACAGCAGGAGAGATGCACACTGCTCTACCAAGTGAGCCAGACAGGACCACTCACAGCAGGAGAGATGCACACTGCTCTACCAAGTGAGCCAGACAGGACCACTCACAGCAGGAGAGATGCACACTGCTCTACCAAGTGAGCCAGACAGACCACTCCCAGCAAGAGAGATGCACACTGCTCTACCAAGTGAGCCAGACAGGACCACTCACAGCAGGAGAGATGCAACACTGCTCTTACCAAGTGAGCCAGACAGGACCACTCACAGCAGGAGAGTGCACACTGCTCTACCAAGTGAGCCAGACAGGACCACTCACAGCAGGAGAGATGCACACGCTCTACCAAGTGAGCCAGACACGACCAGACAAGCAGGAGAGATGCACACTGCTCTACCAAGTGAGCCAGACAGGACCAAACAAAGCAGGGAGATGCACACTGCTCTACCAAGTGAGCCAGGACAGGACCACTCACAGCAGGAGAGATGCACACTGCTCTACCAAGTGAGCCAGACACGACCAGACAAAGCAGGAGAGATGCACACTGCTCTACCAAGTAGCCAGACAGGACCAGACAAAGCAGGAGAGATGGAAGAAGTGATGTTGATCCTACCTTCTTCTGGTCTTCCAGCTTTTGACTGGTCGTCTTCTTGCCATGCTTGCTGGCCTCCGATGGTCCATCCATCCCTGGTTCCAAACAAGATAAACTCCGGGATAGTGAGAAAAAATAAGCCAGTACAAAAATACAAAAGTAATGGGACCGAGGGGGGCTGGGGTGGGGGGGCTACAGTTGGCCGGAGGTGTGGGCCTGTGTCCGGCTCACACCATTACTCGGACACAGGGGACCCATGGAGCAGCTGGTGGTTGGTGGGACTAAATTAGATGGGGGGGAGGGATAGGGAGGGGAGGAGGATAGGGGGAGGACAGGGGAAAAGAGGTGGTGATTTCAGAGAGGAGGAACGCTGCCCGGGGGCTACCTAGAGAAGCACATCGCGGTCAGCGAGGCAAAAACACTGACATCCTCACACACGAAGATCCCCAACTCGCAGGTTGGTGTTTTCTACCCAGATAATCCTTGTTCGGTGCTCTTCTACCTACGGTGTTTTCACCCAGATAATCCCGTTCGGTGCTCTTCTACCTACGGCGTGTTTTCTACCCAGATAATCCTTGTTCGGTGCTCTTCTACCTACGGGTGTTTCTACCCAGATAATCCTTGTTCGGTGCTCTTCTACCTACGGGTGTTTTCTACCCAGATAATCCTTGTTCGGTGCTCTTCTACCTACGGGTGTTTTTCACCCAGATAATCCTTGTTCGGTGCTCTTCTACCTACGGGTGTTTTCCACCCAGATAATCCTTGTCGGTGCTCTTCTACCTACGGGTGTTTTCTACTGCGCTCCAAGTCCCAGCTCCAGCTCTTCACAATCTGTAAGACAGACAACAAGATTCAGAAACCAAGAGAAAGAGAATAGAACAAGACAACCAGAAGTCGTATTCACAATTAAGAAGTCAGCTCTCTCTTCTCTCTAGAAAATCTTAAATCCCTAGGGTATTATACATATGGGGGGCATCTGCATATCAAAGTAAATATGTTGCTATGGCATCCATTGTATGATGAAATGGGATGCATACTAGGAAGACGAGCTGTGTGTTATTTTGTGTGGGCATGTTGATGTTTTCTTATATCCCTCCGATGTTTTCCACAAAGGCAGCACAGTGGGGAGGATTGAGTCATCTTGAGGTTGGGGAGCTGAGATTCTGAGGAGTCCAAGCAGGGAGTGATGACCACAGACAGAATTGATGGCTGCCCTGCGGAGCCCCTTAGTACAGAAGGCCTCAAAGCCTGCTGTTTGGTTCAAGAGGCCAGTGGGTTTACAAACAGTTCAAATTGCACTCCAGAACATTTGCAACAATACGTGGCCTGGACTTGAAACTAAAGCTTGTCAGTTTATGATTCATAGCGCTCGCTTGTTGTGCAATTATGATGAAATTCAAATTGTAATTCTGCACAACTGAATCAGAATCATTCATTTCGTCAAACAACTTTTCAATTAAGCTTTATCGATGTGCAAACATTAATCAGTGTGCGACTGGCGCACACTCTTAGGTGTTGTGTCCCTAATGGCACCCTATTCCCTATGAAGTGCATGACTTTGGTGCACTACAGTGCACTACATAGGAATAGGGTCCAATAGGGAGGCATGCTTACAGTAAATCCAGTACGATAGCTCCTACCAGACGCCGGAGGGTCACATACCTAGGCTCTGATAAAGACCATCCATGGAATCAATATCCCACCGGCATTTCAGATCAGCTGCCGTCGTCGGACGACAGATGTGGGCCAATCAAAGGGCAAGTGTGACCCCCCCCCGGCGGCGTGTTCTAGTGGTGGCCTCTTAGATAAGTCTCTCCTCTCCCTAGCGAAAATCATCAAAGAGTGAGAGTGTTCTCCCCGCTCTCGTCTCTTAACCTCATGAGTGGCTAACTAGCCTGATTTCCCTCCTAAACGCCTACGGAGCTTAAGAGGCCAGAGTAGCACACGCCTCATCACTTCCTATGGAGCTTAAGAGGGCCATGTAGCACAGCCTCCTCACTTCCCTACGGAGCTTAAGAGGGGCCCTGTAGCACAGCCTCATCACTTCCTACGGAGCATAAGAGGGCATGTAGCACAGCCTCCTCACTTCCTACAGAGCTTAAGAGGGCCATGTAGCACAGCCTCCTCACTTCCTACGGAGCTTAAGAGGGCCCTGTAGCACCGCCTCCTCACTTCCTACGGAGCTTAAGAGGGTCATGCAGCACAGCCTCACACTTCCTATGGGAGCTTAAGAGGGCCATGTAGCACAGCCTCCTCACTTTCTATGGAGCTTAAGAGGGCCATGTAGCAGCCTCCTCACTTCCTACGGAGCTTAAGAGGGCATGTAGCACAGCCCCTTGCACTTCCTATGGAGCTTAAGAGGCCATGTAGCAGCCTCATCACTTCCTATGGAGCTTAAGAGGGCCATGTCGCACAGCCTCCTCACTTCAGGGCAATCATGTCGTGTTTGAAACTCTGAACTGGATCTTAGAGGACATCATGAATCAAGGGCCACAGTAGCACAGAGGTTTCTACTGAATTCCAGAGTGTGATCAGAAACTGGCAACAGAGGAGGCTGGTGGGAGGAGCAATAGGAGGACAGGCTTATTGTAATGGCTGGAATGGAATGGAGTCAAACATGTGGTTTCCATATGTTTGAAACCGTTCCATTTATTCCATTCCGGCCATTACAATGAGCCCACCATCCTATAACTCCTTCCACCAGCCTCCTCTGACTGGCAATAAGCTGTGAAAAGCACTTCTGCCATGGGTTAATGATCATAATGCTATTACATTATGCAGTATATATTTCCTGGTGACAGTGGCATTGTAGAGAGCTACTGTTGTTCATTTGTTGAAGACTTTCAACAATCGAGGTAAAAATACGCTGGAGATCTCAGAGGAATGGACAAACAAAAACTTGGCGGAATCAACAAATGCATTTCCCTGAACGCCAGACATGCTAAATACGACGCACCGCCTAGCTCCAAGACTTCCCAGGCAGCAACATGCAAGGGACTCTCGACCGTCTGTATATTTCATGAGCGCTAATTTCCCCTTTCTTCTCTTGAATATTACAAAAGAAACATCGGGACRTGCTGGGAATTGCGTGGCACATTTTCTCTTAGTGACAGAGGTGGGAGGAAGGCAGGGGCCTCGGTTCGTATCACTGTCTAGGAGTGACAGAGTACTGGGTATCCCCCGAAACTAGGCCACCCAATCCAGACGTTATTCCCCACCTGTCCTCACTGCAGCATCAACAGCCGTGCAGACTAAGCCGTAGCATTGTAAGGAGATTGGTCCTCAACAAGCCTTATGTGATGGGAAAATACTTTCTAATCTAGACATTGTGGGCATTTCAAAATGCACCATGGCAGAGACACTGTCGCACAACAACAAGGGCAATTCTGTGTCTTGGCAGCTAAAAGGAGTGCTTCAGTATTCCATACAATCCATGAGACATTTTATTCAACAGTCATACATAGAAACATACTGGGCCCTGGTTTCCCTGACAGGCTTCTACAATTCAAATCAGGGGGTGTGTTGTTTGTGTCTTGCTTCCCTTTCCCCACATTTAACGACGTGTGTTGTATGCACTTTRCAGCCCTGAAACGAGACAWCTRCATCCCAAATAGCACACTATCCCCTACCTAGTGCACTACTTTTGACCAGAGCTCTATGGGCCCTGGTCAATAGTAGTCCACTATACAGATAATAGGGGGCCATTTGAGACGCTGACAGACATTCTGCATCTCTCTCCCTCTGTGTGATTAGCCTGATCGTCGCTAAGCTAACACCAATCATATGCTACTGACAGTAATTTTCTCCATCCATATAACAGCCCCCCGCTGCAGTGCCATAGACAACAAGCTATTACAGTGCTCCTCATCCGCAGGGGGGCCTAGAAAATCAGCTCATGGAACGGCACTTCACTTGGGCAAAATGACTAGCAACACAGACATGAAAATGTCTCGTTCTTATTTCCAGCCGCAAAGTGTTACTGGGGGTGGCCGACACACTGTACTGTAGGTGGTAAAAATGCAATTTGATGCTTAAAAGAGACATCTAAACGTTGTTGTTTTTAGGCTTTTGTACAGTAGTTCAATGATGCTAAAGTATTAACATATTTATGAGGGGTGGGCCAAAGCTGTTTAATCACAGGCCTGTACCCATGTGCCCCGGGATTCACATTCTTAATCTTGACAATCATTTGACTCTCCCTGTGCCCTTTCTGTGACACTTGGTATTCAACGGGTGTCGGTAATGCTCTACAATGGTCAATACAGTATGAATCATGGGACTGGACTGACTACACACCTGTCTCTTATACACATCTAGATGTGTATAAGAGACAGATGGTCAATACAGTATGAATCATGGGACTGGACTGACTACACACTGCTAGTTTAATTGGAAGAGATATAAATGACTGTATAGATCTGCACTGATTTCCTCAGGGAGGGCAAGAGGACCACAGGAACGCATGCCTATTCATCTAGGCAAAGTTAAAAGGTATTCCCCGTGAAAAATACCCGCCGTCATACTGTAATACACTGACAACGTTCAATCAATACAGACCCTCTGAGGGTGCCATGGCGAGATTCTATCGCATTTAAATGGATCTGAAAAGCTTGTTAAGAATAATAAAAAAACAAGCCAGAGGACAAACTCTGCCATGGATTTTGAAATTGAAATTGCCTCGCGATTAAAAACTTGGCTGAATGTTATTTGGCGTCTGGAGCGCGGTGCGGTGTGTCTCTGTGATGAGAACTGGTGAAGTGTAAATGATTGTAAATTACATTCAGCCGGGGACGGTGGACGGTGGTTTTAATTCACACTCGGCAGAGGCGCCAGGCACAGAGGCAGAGCACCAGGCAGTAGCACCAGGCAGAGGCACCAGGCAGTAGCACCAGGCAGTAGCACCAGGCAGTAGCACCAACAGAGCACCAGCAGTAGCACAGGCACAGGCACCAGGCAGTAGCACCAGCACAGCACAGGCAGAGGCACCAGGCAGTAGCACCAGGCAGAGGCACCAGGCAGTAGCACCAGGCAACACCAGGCAGTAGCACAGGCAAGGCACCAGGCAGTAACCAGGCAGAGGCACAGGCAGTAGCACCAGGCAGTAAGCACCCAGGCACCAGGCAGTTGCACCAGGCACCAGGCAGTAGCACCAGGCACGCAGGCACAGCAGTAGCAGTCAGCCACAGGCACAAGGCAGTAGCACCAGGCAGTAGCACCAGGCAGGTGTCCGTCAGGGATTATACGACTATACGTTCAAAGAAAAACGTCACACTGACATATAATCAACTTTTAATCACAGGGCAGTGCTGGGCGACGATCCTCCGGATCTCCCAAAGACAAAAGACAAGTTTAACTTCATGAACAATAAAATGTATCTTTACTGCCAGCRGGAAGGCAATCTATTTCAACCAGCTGGCTAATGGCTAATAACCACAGCCACAAGAAGTAGCAGTGGACTGGACTGATACAGAAGGTGGTTGAGATGGCAGTCCACGGACAGAGAATAATAAGACAATGACATCCTCTGTGGCAGGAGACTGAAGACACATGACTTAAAGGAAGTGATGACATCAGTATGAAGAATCCAAGYGACTAGTATGACAGCCATGTTGGTCAATACTTAAGGAATAAGGCCCGAGGGGGAGTGGTATATGGCCAATATACCACGGCTAAGGGCTGTTCTTACCCACGATGCAATGTGGAGTGCCTGAACACAGCCCTTAGCCGTGGTAAATTGGCCATATATCACAAACCCCTGAGGTGCCTTATTGCCATTATAAACTGGTTACCAACGTAATTAGAAGAGTAAAAATAAATGTGTTGCCATACCCGTCGTATACGGTCTGATCTACCATGGCTGTCAGCCAATCACATTCAGGGCTCAAATCACCCAGTTTATAATATTGAAAATACACGGAGTATACCACACATTAGGAACACCTTCCTAATATGGAGTTGCCGGGGGAGGTCTTCAACGTCAGGAAGGTTAGTTACCATGGTGAGCGGTAATGAGCAGAAACAATACAAGCAGAACAATCAGGAAAGGTGAAAACGGCAGGCAACTTAACAATGATAAGGAGACTTTTGACCAGACAGCTGTTACACTTAAAGCAAGTGTGGGAGGGATGCATAGAACACAACCAACATAAATACTGTTAACAAGACTGGAAAATAGGCTGTGATCGAAACAGGGCACAAATCTATGGATAGTTATCTAAACGAATAGAAAAACGAATGACTGTGTATGTTTAATGTAATACTATGCTTCTGTCATGCATGTAAAATACTTTAGGTGTAGTTCAAACATCTTATTGTTTCAGTGTGAAACTGTTTTGAAAAGAGCTCTTGGCAGCAACCTTAGGGTTCGTAGCTTTGTGAGTGCTAACATAAATGCCTTAGATGCATACAAGTGGAGGTGGAGAATGAATAGAGGCATGTGTATTCAGGGGACAGCGGGTGTATTCAGGGTACATACAGCAGGTGTATTCAGGGGACAGCAGGTGTATTCAGGGGACAACAGGTGATTCAGGGTACAACAGGTGTATTCAGGGTACAACAGGTGTATTCAGGGGACAGCAGTGTGTATTCAGGGACAGCAGGTGTATTCAGGGTACAGCAGGTGTATTCAGGTACAACAGGTGTATTCAGGGGACAACAGGTGTATCAGGGACAACAGGTGCATTCAGGGGACAACAGGTGTATTCAGGGTACAGCGAGTGTATTCAGGGGACAACAGTGTATTCAGGGACAACAGGTGTATTCAGGGGACAAACAGGTGTATTCAGGGTACAGCAGGTGCATTCAGGGTACAACAGGTGTATTCGGTACAGCGGGTGTATTCAGGGACAACGGGTGTATTCAGGGGACAACAGGTGTATTCAGGGTACAACAGGTGTATTCAGGTACAACAGTGGTATTCAGGGACAACAGGTGTATTCAGGGGACAACAGGTGTATTCAGGGTACAGCAGTGGCATTCAGGGTACAGCAGGTGTATTCAGGGGACAACAGGTGTACTCAGGGGACAACAGGTGTATTCAGGGGACAACAGGTGTATTCAGGGTACAACAGGTGTATTCAGGGTACAACAGGTGTATTCAGGGACAACAGGTGTATTCAGGGACAACAGGTGTATTCAGGGGACAACAGGTGTATTCAGGGGGACAACAGGTGTATTCAGGTACAACAGGTGTATTCAGGGACAACAGGTGTATTCAGGGACAACAGGTGTATTCAGGGGACAGCAGGGTGTATTCAGGGTACAGCAGGTGCATTCAGGGGACAACAGGTGTATTCAGGGACAGCAGGTGTATTCAGGGACAACAGGTGTATTCAGGGACAACAGGTGTATTCAGGGGACAAACAGTGCATTCAGGGGACAGCAGGTGTATTCGGGGACAGCAGGTGCATTCAGTGGACAGCAGGTGCACTCAGGGACAGAAGGTAAATTCAGGGGACATAGGTAGGTAGGAGGGACTGACAAAGAAGACATGTTTGTTTCTCCACCTCCAGTGCTGTGTGGTTCCTATCTGAGTAAACATTACAGTGCACACATGTTCATAGCAAGACATATGGAGAATTCAAGGAAAATCAAGTTGAAAAACACATCAGTGTTAGAGTTATGTGAATACAGATGTCCCTGTGAGCCTTTAGGCCCATGTTATGCATCCGTTACAAACATTTCAGTTTCAGTACCACCTTGAACAACCTTCATTCCCTATGTTTCTCTGAGGCCTCTACTGTATTGTCTACTTCACTGGCGCAACTGAACCAGTCTGGGCCGGAGAAAGCCACCCAGGTCCCTACAGAACCAATTTAAAAAACAGGATCCAAAAGTGCCTACGGCTAAAGTTTCCTGTGCAAAGAATATTTACATGGTAGAGAGTGAGAGGGATCTACTGAAGACAGAATGGCACATGTAGGACAGAGAGAGGGATGGTGAGGGTAGACAGACAGAGACAGAGAGAGAGATGGTGAGGGTAGACAGACAGACAGAACAGAGAGAGAGATGGTGAGGGTAGACAGACAGGCAGAGACAGAGAGATGGGTGAGGGGGAACAGACAGGCAGAGACAGAGAGAGAGATGGTGAGGGTAGACAGACAGAGACAGAGAGAAGATGGTGAGGGTAGACAGACAGAGACAGAGAGAGAGATGGTGAGGGTAGACAGACAGGCAAGAACAGAGAGAGAGATGGTGAGGGTAGACAGACAGAGACAGAGAGAGAGATGTGAGGGTAGACAGACAGGCAGAGACAGAGAGAGAGATGGTGAGGGTAGACAGACAGACAGAGACAGAGAGAGAGATGTGAGGGTAGACAGACAGCAGAGACAGAGAGAGAGATGGTGAGGGTAGACAGACAGAGACAGAGATGGTGAGGTAGACAGACAGGCAGAGACAGAGAGAGAGATGAGGGTAGACAGACAGAGACAGAGAGAGATGGTGAGGGTAGACAGACAGAGACAGAGAGTGAGATGGTGAGGATAGACAGACAGGCAGAGACAGAGAGAGAGATGGTGAGGGTAGACAGACGGGCAGAGAAAGATCACAACTGCAGACAACTACAGACGTTAATAGCTGGCAATTTATCATGACAGGATGCCCTTTGGAAACTTGCCTGCTGCATACAGTACTACACTGTGTAAAAACTAAAAGATAGTCGTCGCCACCCCGTTGCCATTGCAACAACGAAAAAAGAGAGCCATGAAAACCATCTCAGCAATCGTCATTTAGCCCCGGCTTGATTGGTATGTGCAGAAAGCTCCATGGCGAAAAAGACCCTGGTTTTTCCGTTGTCACGGTAACCAAGGGGAGAGGAAGGCAGACGGGGTGTGTGAATGTGTATGTGTGTGTGTTGAATGCTGCAGGTAGCTAGCCAGCGGGGCTTGTCTTTCACCCTGTAATCCTCAGTGAAGGGAGAGGAATCTGATAGGCTGGCCATAGGGTAATGATGGGAAGTGACCTCCATTSGCCTCCAGCTGTTAGCCACTGTCTATTACAAGAGATTACAATTGTTTTCAGTGGGAAAGATGGCTACAAAGGACATTTTGGCACAATGATCTAAGCAGGGATCAAATTGTCTCCTCCAACATGCAGCCCTTATCTGTGATCAGTGTGTTGGAGAGGATATGAAGAGCAAACACTTCTTAGGCTATTATCTGAGGCCCGTCAACCAAAAACCAAGTTTGAGCGAGTGGAGTGGAGGAGAGGATGAGTACACCCGTCTTTGTTCTCCAGTCTCCACCATCTCCCCTCCGCTGTGACACTCCCTGTCTCTCTCTATCGTCAAYGCGATTCATTCCGGTGCTTTGTTCCCCTCCCCAGCCTCTGCTGATAGAGGAGAGAAAACTCCTCCATTCTCCCATTCATCTCAATACAACCTGAATTACCGCCCAATTATGCTTAGATTACGTTGTTAATGCACTTTCTACCAGGCCAACCCCTGCACAAGCCAGGGCCCATTCTAAACAGCATGGTGTATTAGAGGGGCACGTAATCTTGTACTATTGTGTCGGGATTAAAATCTAATCTCATTACAGAGGGTGTCTGGCTGAAGGAAATACACTGCTTGAAAGCTGGAGAGAGAGAGAGCGAGAGAGAGGAAGAGATATAGAGGGAGAGAGAGAGAGCGAGAGAGAGGAAGAGATAAAGAGGGAGAGAGAGATACTGGATCATGGCTGTGAAATCTCAATTTCCTAGCGTGAACAGCTAACATGTGGGGAAGGCGTTGATCCACCAGCGGCTAATTCCCTGGTCGGGGCTCTTGAACAAACGTGCACCCGACGCCACCACAAAGACCAGGGGGGGTGAAGGCGGGTGCTGAACAGGTGGGGGCTGAACAGCCAGAGGGGGCCAGGGATCCGAGTAGGAGTATCAGAACGCAGCGCCTCTACTCTGTTAGCATTTCTACTTGGCACGTTCACGCTACATAAAACCCATTTTATTACAAAGATATACACCTATGTAATTGCCAATGTGATATACAGCATGCTTCGTAACGCAGCTACATTTCTGATCATTTTAAATGCTGCTGTCGATGGAGTGCCTCGCCCTGTTAAATAAAACAGATTCTCGGACTCAATAATGGAGGCCAAAATCTCATTTCGACACACAGCCCCAAATTCCAAGGGGCCACTGCCGTGACAGGCTGGGGAGACACGCAACAGCCTGTGACTAGAGCATACATGACCACACACACACTTCACACCTTGTACCAAACTCATACACACATACATACAACGCCCATCCTCCAATCCACCCCTGCACACAGACACACACATCATAAGWCATCCGAAGCCTATCCCCCCACTCCCACTCAACGCCCACTCAGACATCCCCTCCCAACACACTGTGTTTATTGAGCCTTGGTTGCATTGCTAAATCACCGAGAGGGGCCCGGAATGAGAGAGAACGCCACACGGCAATGTTACAATCATTGATTGCAGAATCCATCATCTTTTTTATTCAACACAGAGGAGGCCTGTGCTGCCTGGCACAACCAGGATACAGGATACTATACGACCACCTGAGAAGGCAATGGGTGGGGAAATGACTACATGTAACGCAATCAACTCTAGATAAGAGCATCAGGGGTTCTTTCACAGCACACTGCCTATGATTAGGGAGGGGAAGAAGAGATCGGGCAATAGAGCGACTATAGAGACTCTCTCTATTCAATGAAATTCAAGGTTTCTCTCCTTCCTATGGCGTTTGAGTAAACATTTGAGGAGAAATTCAGGTGTTATTCTGTTTCTAACAAAGGCACTGATGAATCCCCAGACACTATTGAGTAACTGGGAGAGGAATATCAGTGTTGAATCACAGGTAACGTCTCAAATGGCACCCTATTTCCTATATAGTGCACTACTTTTGACCAGGACCCATAGGACTCTGGTCAAAAGTAGTGCACTATGTAGGGGATAGGGTGCCGTTTGGGATGCACACACAATCGATTCCTCTCTATTCCACTAAGACTGATGAGTCTTCTGAATCCTTCACTGACAACATTGTCTTTCTRCTGAGTGAATGTCAACTCATCCAAAGTATGACAGCATTGAACGGAGCCAGTTATTGGAAAGCTATGGCAAATATGGCGAAGCGTCATGAAGCACACTAGATCAGACAGATTACCAGTCATTATAGAGATGGAGTTTGTAATATCGCCAGATGAAGTTACAGAGCCAGTGGACTAGCATTCATCTAGCACCTTCTGATTAGCTCAGTTGTTTCTCATAAGATGGGATGTGGTGTAGACACGGATCACCAGSRTGGAATAGTAGAGAGAATAYTAGAATGACATGGAGTGACTGCTCTGGGGTGAATTTTCACCTTGGTACAGATCTAGGATCAGCTTCCCCTCCCCCAATCCTAACMTTAACCATTATTTGGTAAAATGCAAAACTGACCCAAGATCAACATCTAAGGGCTTCACCTTAAACCCAGTGACTTGTGATGATAAGGGACACAGTGGTCTGTGGTTGGGTCTCTGTGGGGCTATGTGACTGCAGTGGGGGAAGGAGATCAGACAATCCCACTAGCTGGCCTGCAGAATCAATCAATCCATCCCAGCACCTTTGATCCACTGACCCCCTCTTGTGAGCGCCGGGTAGCGAGCGAGGCCCTGCAGCAATCTGTGCTTGTGGGCTCTGGTCTTAGCCAAGGAGGATCAGTTATCTAAGGGACATGTGTGTGTATGTGTTGTTGTGTGTGTGTGTGTGTGTATGTGTTGTGTGTGTATGTGTGTGTGGTGTGTTGTGTGGGGGCAAGGACCCTTCAACACCCCTGTATTCCATTAGCCAGTCGGTGATGTACTGCCTCACACAGATGGGCTGGCTACCCTCCCCTCCTCTCAACACTGTCTCCCTCCCTCCCTCCACCACCCATCCTCCTCTCCCTCCTCCTCCTCCCCCCTCCTATCCTCATCCTCCTCCTCCCCTCTACACACCTAGCATCCTCCACCACCCACCACCATCCATCATGCAGACCCTTACAGACGGGCCTGTGAATAACCAGCGAGTCATCAGAGAGGGGAAGGAACCAGGAATGTTTAGGAGCAAAAGGAGTGTCAATTAGGGTCAATTAGTTAATTCATCAAAGCTTCCTGCATTTCAGATAGGGTGGCAGAGTGAGCACCAGCTGTTCTGTGTTGGGGAAGCAAAGCAACATGTGTAGGGAGAATTTGAACCGAGACGCCAGCAACGCTGCTCAATTGGAGAGGTCTTTTGAGATACTTGTAGGCTACATGATTAGTAACAAAACAAACAGAGTGATGCATTTAAACACCACAGTATGCATTTTAAACACCAACAGTATCATTAAACCACCAACTGTATGCATTTAAACACCAACTGCATGCATTTAAACACAAACCGTATGCATTTAAACACAAACAGTATGCATTTTAAACAAAAAGTATGCATTTAAACACCAACTGCATTGCATTATTTAAAACACAAACCTATGCATTTAAACACAAACCGTATGCATTTAAACACAAACAGTATGCATACATCGTTGTGATTAATTATTATTTCCTAAATTTCTACAGTTCAATTTTGAGGAAAAAAAGGTGACAAAATAATCAATCGACTGCACTGACATGTCGCTTATATCAAAAAGAATCAATGAACTCAATCAATCAACTTCAACAAGTCGTTAACATGTGAACCAACCAGAGAGGAGAAGGACTCCAGGATATATCACTTACCTCAGATCCTCACCTAAAGCCAGTCTATAGCGTATCCCCTTTACTAAATGCAGCCATCCCAGACCAGAAGAGTCTAATCTCCCAACACCAGCCCAAGCAGCAGAAGTGCCTACAGCAGGTATCCACAAACAGCGAGCCTGAAGCGAAGAAGGTTAGTCCGGAAAATTCTAATTGCACCTTGCTAACCCATCATTCTTTCCCCCGATGCCCCGAGGACAGATTCTCCTGGTGCTAAGGTGGATGGGGAAGAGGATGGAGGGATGTGCGGAAGGGGGAGCAACTTACATCACAGGAGACGAGCCCCTCAATGTCTGCATCCTCGTGCACTAAACCAGAGATGAGCCGAGAGAGGAGAGGCAGGCAGTGGAGAATGAGAGACAATCCCTCCCCCCGCTGCACACACACCCCGCCCTGGAACAGAGATTGCATTGCACTGATGAAATTTTAATGGTTCTTTCATGAAGAAATAATGAACAGGCGGGGAGGAGGGAAGAGAGAGGGGGTGTATGTATGTCTGTGCAAGTGTTTGTGGACGTCGCTGGACACTACTGTACACCCCCCCCCCCCCACACACACACCCCCTCTCTCTTCACACACACACGTGGGCTTACACTCCACAACATCAAACACTCTGACTGACAGCTCCTCCTCTAGACTAGTCAGTAGCACTGGGAGGGGACAGCAGACAGGGATTCTACACATCCTCAAAAGCTCTCTTGGTGCGCACACACCACACACACACACACACACGTTGGTACCCTTACATGCACACACGTGAACTACTTTGTACACATCCAAACACACACATGCACGCGCATACACACCAACGGTGTGGAACAAAGAGCGGAAACAGCAGGCAGGCAGCTTGTGGAGGCACCAGTAGTACCATGATGGGGTGGAGGACGCCATAAAAGGGTTCCTGCCTCTCAGCTATGCACCCTCTGCTTCTGGAGTGGAAAGAACTAGAGAGATGACGAGCGGTAAGAGGGAGACGACCGCCAGGAACCTCGACAACCATCTGCAGACACAGTTGCTCGCAGAACATGGCTCATGAATCTAAATAAATCTGTGAGGGTAATTTACTATGTACATACAGACGGATTCCTCTGGATTAGGAGCAAATAGGCTGGAATCCTGTTAGTCGCTGAATGTGGCTTACCGTTCATTATGGCTGACAGCGTTGCAAAAGGGGTCCTGAAAAAGACAGTAAAATTCTATATGTCCTGCATCACTATGGGACCGGAGGTGGATGGGTTTGCTCTCAACACTAAAGGCTATCTGGGGGGAAAGAAAGTGCCTATACTGAAAAATAATACAGTGCCGAGAAAAAGTATGTGAACCCTTTGGAATTACCTGGATTTCTGCATAAATTGGTCATAAAATTTTATCTGAAACTTTCACAGTATAGGTTGGGAAAGTATGTGAACCCCTATGCTAATGACTTCTCCAAAAGCTATTGGAGTCAGGAGTCAGCTAATCTGGAGTCCAATCAATGAGACGAGAGTGAAGATGTTGGTTAAAGCTGCCCTGCCCTATATGTGCCTGATGTGAACCATGCCTTGAACAAAAGAGATCACAGAAGACTAAGATTAAGAATGGTTGACTTGCATAAAGCTGAAAATGGTTACATAACAATCTCAAGAAGCTTGATGTTCATCAGTCCACGGTAAGACAAATTGTCTATAAATGGAGAAAGTTCAGCACTGTTGCTACTCTCCCTAGGAGTGGCCGTCCCGCAAAGATGACTGCAAGAGCACAGCGCAGAATGCTCAATGAGGTTAAGAAGAATCCTAGAGTGTCAGCTAAAGACTTACAGAAATCTCTGGAACATGCTAACATCTCTGTTGACGAGTCTACGATACATAAAAAATTAAACAAGAATGGTGTTCATGGGAGGACACCATGGAAGAAGCCACTGCTGTCCAAAAAACATTATTGCATGTCTGAGGTTTGCAAAAGAGCACCTGGTGTTCCACAGCGCTTCTGGCAAAAAATTATGTGAACAGATGAAACTAACGTTGAGTTGTTTGGAAGGAAACAACACAACACTATGTGTGGAAAAAAGACACAGCACACCAACATCAAAACCTCATCCCAACTGTAAAGTATGGTGGTGAGAGCATCATGGTTTGGGGCTGCTTTGCTGCTTCAGGGCCTGGACAGCTTTCTATCAGCGTAAAATGAATTCACAAGTTTGTCCAAACATTTTCAGGTGAATGTAAGGCTATCTGTCTGCCAATTGAAGCTCAACAGAAGTTGGGTGATGCAACAGGACAATGAACCAAACACATATGTAAATCAACAACAGAATGGCTTCAACAGAAGAAAATACGCCTTCTGGAGTGCTCAGTCAGAGTCCTGACCTCAACCCGATTGAGATGCTGTGGCATGACCTCAAGAGAATGGTTCACACCAGACATTCCAAGAATATTGCTGAACTGAAACAGTTTTGTAAAGAGGAATGGTCCAAAATCCTCCTGATCGTTGTGGAGGTCTGATCCGCAACTACAGAAAACGTTTGGTTGAGGTTATTGCTGCCAAAGGAGGGTCACCCAGTTATTAAATCCAAGGGTTCACATACTTTTCCCACCCTGCACTGTGAATGTTTACACGGTGTGTTCAGTAAAGACATGAAAACGTATAAATTGTTTGTGTTATTAGTTTAATTAAGCACACTATGTTTGTCTATTGTTGTGACCTAGATGAAGAGCAGATCACATTTTATGACCAATTTATGCAGAAATCCAGATATTTCCAAAGGGTTCACATACATGTTGCATTTACAGTGGCAAGAAAAAGTAAGTGTTGGTCCCATGTTTCATGAGCTGAAATAAAAGATCCCAGAAATGTTCATACGGACATTTTTGTGCACAAATTTGTTTACATCCCTGTTAGTGAGCATTTCCTTTGCCAAGAAAATCCATCTGTCTGACAGGTGTGGCATATCAAGAAGGCAGCATGCAATTGGCATCCTGACTGCAGAATGCCCACCAGAGCTGTTGCCAGAATTTAATGTTCATTTCATTACCATAAGCAGCCTCTAACGTTGTTTTAGAGAATTTGCCAGTAGTTCCAACCGGCCTCACAACCGCAGACCACGTGTAACCACGCCATGCCCCCACATCTGACTTCTTCACCTGCGGGATCGTTTGAGACCAGCCACCCGGACAGCTGATGAAACTGTGGGTTTCCACAACTGAAAAATGTCTGAACCAACTTCAGACACCATCTCAAGGGAAGCTCATTTGCGTGCTCATGTCCTCACCAGGTTCTTGACCTGAGTACAGTTTGACGTCATAACAGACTTCAGTGTGCTAATGCTCATCTTGATGGAACTGGTGTGCTGGAGAAGTGTGCTCTCACAGATGGATCCCGGTTTCAACTGTACCGGGCAGACTGCGTCGTGTGGGGGAGCGGTTTCTGATGTAATGTTGTGAACAGAGTGCCCATGGTGGCGGTGGGGTTATGTATGGGCAGGCATAAGTATGTACAAAGAACACAATTGTATTTTTAGATGGCAATTTGAATGCCACAGCGATACTGTGACGAAAATTCCTGAGGCCCATTGTCGTGCCATTTATCCGTCGCCATATCCTCATGTTTCATTATGATAATGCACGGCCCCATGTCGCAAGGATCTGTACACAATTCCTGGAAGCTGAAAATGTCCCAGTTTTTCCACGGCCTGCATACTCACCAGACATGTCACCCATTGAGCTTCTTTGGGATGCTCTGGATCCATGTATACGACAGCGTGTTCCAGTTCACGCCTATATCCAGCAACTTRACACAGCCATTGAAGAGGAGTGGGACAACATTCCACAGGCCACAATCAACATCCTGATCAACTCTATGCGAAGGAGATAAAGGAGATTTGCATGAGGCAAATGGTGATCCGACCAGATACTGACTGGTTTTCTGATCCCCGCCCCTACCTTTTTTTAAGGTATCTGTGACCAACAGATGCATATATGTATTCCCAGTCATGTGAAATCCATAGATTAGGGCCCAATGAATTTATTTCAATTGACTGATTTTCTTATATGAACTGTAACTCATAAGTAAAATCTTTGAAATTGTTGCATGTTGCGTTTTATATTTTTGCTCAGAGTACTTGCTGCAAAAGGTCTTGGTGCTGCAGAATACCTGGTGGAAGAAAGTAGTTCAGACAGAAAGCTAATCGTTCTGAGTGGTAGAGGATAAGAGGTTGGGCCAGTAACCGAAAGGTTGCTGGTTTGAATCCCCGAGCTGACTAGGTGAAATATGTTGACGTGCCCTTGTGCAAGGCACTTCACTCTAATTGCTCCTGTKAGTRGRTCTGGATAAGAGCGTCTGCTAAATAAATAAATAATAAACAGMAATTTAAATGCATGACACATAGCAAAATATCCAAATTGCAAATGCTGAAACCAATTGGTTAGGCCACCTGTCTTCAATCCTGCATTTACCTCTGTGGTCCTCCCAGTCATAACTTACCATGTTTCAATGGGTTAGTTGAACCGACTGAGAGACTGCTTTSAATTTGTTTCGGAGKGCAAAAATGGTTCCTTGAAAAGTAAACTCCTAAAGTCAACTTTGMTTGGGAGGAAATTGCTCTCATCCTTCACACACGCCCCACAAAGCGCTGCACGATATGCAATCCCCCTCCCTGAATCAATAACCTGAGAGACTGAGCTCCTACCTCTCGGCTAATGGAAAAGGAGCATCTTAAATTAAATCTCAGGCAAACAACCCCTCTGTTTCTGCCCCCCCCAACCCCTAATATTCCGCTCACTGAATGAACTGGATCGGTCTGCAAAAGTTGCACTTTCTGTTCTCCTTAAAATRTGCTGAGGCACTTGAACATTTCCTCAGAGGTTTTTGAGACAACAACAAAACACTTGAGATGTGCTATGAAATGATGACAAAACAGTGGAGGGATTTTACAAGGCTGTTTGAGGTCAGTCAATTATGTTAGAGGGAGAGAAGCTTGAAAATCACTTGAGAAAGCAAAGAGTCTGATGGGAACATTTATGGCGTGCAACACACAGCTCTAGAACAGTGAGGGTGGAAGGCCTGATCAAGGGCCGGTTTCCTGGACCCAAATTAAGACCCAATCCTGGACTAAATACCACGCTCAATGGAGAATCTCCATTCAATGTATATTAGTATCGTAATACCACAATACTAATTTACCCCACCAAAAAACAAAACACAAAGCAAACCAAACTCTTTGGTTCTTTAAAAACCTGCTTTATGTAAAAATATTGTACAGAAAATAAACACATGAATCTGGGTAACAACAGAAGACGGTATGTTTGCAACATTAGGGCAGACTGCTGTCTTCATGTTTTGTTTCTTTGCCGTGATACTCCAGAGTATCGTGACTACCCTAATTCAATGTGCTTTTAATCCTGCAATAGAGTTAATCTGGGTCCAGGAAAACCAGCCATAAACCAACTAAGTGAGGAGACAAAATAAGTCACACTTGGATAATGGGCGTCACTGAGGTCCCCCCATAACAGGTCTCCTCATAGTACATATTTGACAGACAGGGGCTCTCAACTCTGATTGGCAGGGAGGGGGAAAGATCCAATTAGCAGGTGACACCGATGGCGACCTTTCCCTTTATCGCTATTGGTGCTCTCCCTCCGTCCTGGTTTACCTCTCATCGACTGTGGCCYCTGGTAGTGACAAAGGCTAATTGAATCGGTCGGAAGACGCCGGTGTTCATTGAAAGATAAGGGTCAGTAAGCAGGGGAAATGTGGGAGCCAGTAATGCCATTAATACCTTTCTGTGGGGTTATTAATGGCATTAGCAGCAGTCTATCTGTGAGCCCAGTGCTGTGGGTTATTAATGGCATTAGCAGCAGTCTATCTGTGGAGTCCAGGTGCTGTGGGGTTATATGACCGCAGTTACGAGCGATCACAGGGCTGGGTGCAGCTCCCAAAACATGTGAACCAAATCTATATGGTAAAGCATCCAGATGTCCAGGCTCCAGCTGGCTTTATACAGACCCAATTTTGACAGGCACACTGGGCTAAAAATGGACCAGCCCATCTGGCATTTCTCCAAACTACCCTATGGCCAGTTCGCCCCTGAAGAGGTGGACGATACAGTATTCCCAGGTGCAGAAAGGAGGGGATTTGTGATGGCCATGCATCCATCCCTTTGCACGGGAATCGCATGAAGAGGGAATCGTCATTTCAGGCAATGTAGTGCACCATCCTAGATAAACAGAGTATACTGCCTGGAAAACGGCTTTTGGCATGTCTTCAATGCCTCCATTAGAACTCATTTGGTTGGAAAACTGCTGGGGATAGATTTCACCCACCTCCTACTACCTGGTTAATACTGATATCAAATTACACAGATTCAATCGGGATACCATTGCTTGAGGGGAAGTGGGGTATTGGAGTGTGTGTATTTATACATACATACATACATACACACATTTAGAGGCATATGTTGAAAGCTCACAGGTCTGTCAGGTCTATGTGGAGCACAGGCCTTCGAAGTGGGTAGTTGAACTGATGCCAAAAAAAGATGGGTGCCCTGAAATCTGTCCATCATATTTTAACTCTGCCTTTTGTCGTTTATACAGGCACCTTACTGACAGAAAACAGCATTCATGGAGGACACCTTGCATCTGCTACAGGGGTAACCATTCAAATAAACACACAATAACTGCTATTTAAACATTTTAATGGTAGGTAAGAGGTTATTGCCACAGATAGCAATCTCTCATTCATTTTGTGCATTGGAGATCCAAAACGAGACCCAACCGGATTTCGACACGGTGCTGTTTCACTGCAACCAATTCACAGTGTAAATGAATGGATGGGAAGGCAGCCTGTAACCTCCAATTGGCCTTAATTACCATCATGAGAAGGCTACCCCAGGTCCCAAGCTGCTGTCCTCATTCATGCCTGAACCTCCAGTGGCTTTGGGAGCCGGTGGAGTCGACTGACAGATCCTCTGAAAGAACTCTTCGAAGTCTCCCCATTGGGTTTGTTCGAGTGAACTAATGAAATAAGTCTGACTTTAACACAGTCTTAGTATGATACAGAGACACGTTCCATTAGCCATGACATGGGATGGGACTATGGAGTGTGAGCCCCCTGTATGAAGAAACCCATTTCAATCTTTGTAATGGGAAGACTGGATGAAATGGAGCAGAGTAGAGGGGGGGAGAGGGTGGATTCACAATTGCGGTCAATTAACCAGCCCCTATTGGCATTTTACCGTCTCATTTTCTATAGATCTGTCATTGTGACAACCCCGTTGACATTGCTTTACATACACTCCGTCCCAGGTCAGGGCCAATGTGATTGAATTAGCGTCMCAGGCAGGATGGATTACAGCAGCTTCGTGGATGGAGTGGGCAGCGAGAGTGCGCTAGGGGTTAGCGTTTACAACCGCACGCAGYGGCTAAGTGAATATTCCCAGGCCCAGGGAGTTTCCTTGTAGAGAGGAAGGTGAGCCGGGGCCGTGAGACGCRCTGGGGAGTTAAACACCCCTATGCGGACGGCGTTACGATAGAGGGGCGGTAATTAACTCAGTAATGTTATACAGAGGATAACAGATGCATGAGGGAGAATCTAAACGCTTGCTGGGTTGGTCCAACAGCATTGCTTCGAACCTGTGTCCAAACCCCCCTCCATCCGTCTTTTATAGCATCACAATACAGTTAGTGAACACCGCAAATTTCAGCATGAGCAACTGCATATCCTGAGGTAAATTGCTTTCCTCCATGAGCAATTGTTCAATGGGATGCAATGGTTGAGACTGACTGTTGCTGAGGGAACATGGGCGCTGAGTRCTTTGTTTKTTTYTYTTCATCTYGGGCGTGTTCMACATTAGCAAGATGCAAAATGATGACCAGATTATGTGGTCCCTTTAGTTAATGGACGGGAAAATAGAAAAGGGCCTGTRCCGTAAAGAGAGCGCTTTTACGCTCAACTGGTAATGAAGGCTGGGCGACTTAGTTGCATGTGCACGTTTTAGCTGAGCGGGTGAGTGTATCACGGCGCCACGTAGAAAACAGATCAATTTATGTATGCTCAAATGAGGCGGTGCCTATGAAAAACCWAAAGATCCTRGTAACTGAGGGGAGGAATGGAATAGCTTGCTTAATTAGCCTCTTATTGAAACATGGAGKTTTTTTCACAGTAACAAACATGTTAACAAAATAATTACCACAACCCGCCATGACACGGGAAAACCTCTGTCTTATTCCAACGCTCTCCCCTCGAGTCAGAGACAAAACCACAATAAATAAAACGACATGAAAAGGATTAGCTCGTTATGAATCATTAAATACTGTACCTTCCGGACGAAAAGTGCTATATTGCGTCCTCTCCGAGCAAATCAGAGCTTATTTGKCTGTTCTGTTGTMCAAACAGCATTAGATGTTTTGATGTTAACTGCAATTAGTGAGTCACAGCAGACTAAGAGCTATAATTTCAATGAAGGCCCTCTCCACCTTCAATCTCATCAGGCTGTGTGATAAAACTTCCACACATCTATTAGGATTTCCCTGCAGAGTGTAAAATAAGGACAACAAGGGAGAAGAGGGGACCAGAGCGCTGAAGAATCCAATTTACTCTGCAAAATAAAWAAAATAAATGTCTCCAAAACCCTTAGCCACAGGATATCATCCAATATGAAGAGCTGAGGTGACAGTACAGATAACACACCTTGGCAAATACAAGCCACACACCCAGCTTAGTCAATTATGACTTACATGCTTTCAACTTACACACAACCACGCTCCGATCCAATTAATTTAAGGTCTGAGTGGGCCTCTCAAAACCTCATCCTGGAGATGTTGCTGCATTTAACCTCATCTGCAGCTGTCACTCACAAAACACCACCAATCAATAATGAATTGGCCAGACTTATGGACGTTGCTCAACAGTCTTCACACCCTACAGGAGTGAGGTTTGACTGAGGAATGGGAGGGAAGTCCCTTAGTACAATCTTAGGGGGCAGAGGGGCCCTGGTTGGGGGGAAGGGAGGGAAGTCCCTTAGTACAATCTTAGGGGGGCAGAGGGCCCTGGTTGGGGGGAAGGGAGGGAAGTCCTTAGCAATCTTAGGGGGCAGAGGGGCCCTGGTTGGGGGGAAGGGAGGGAAGTCCCTTAGTAGGCAATCTTAGGGGGGCAGAGGGGCCCTGGTTGGGGGGAAGGGAGGGAAGTCCTCTAGGCAATCTTAGGGGGGCAGAGGGGCCCTGGTTGGGGGAAGGGAGGGAAGTCCTCTAGGGCAATCTTAGGGGGGCAGAGGGCCCTGGTTGGGGGGAAGGGAGGGAAGCTCCTTAGGGCAATCTTAGGGGGGCAGAGGGGCCTGGTTGGGGGAAGGGAGGGAAGTCCTCTAGTACAATCTTAGAGGGGCAGAGGGCCCTGGATGGGGGGAAGGGAGGGAAGTCCTTAGAGGCAATCTTAG
The DNA here is from genome assembly GCF_002910315.2 of Salvelinus sp. IW2-2015. Taxonomy (NCBI): domain Eukaryota; kingdom Metazoa; phylum Chordata; class Actinopteri; order Salmoniformes; family Salmonidae; genus Salvelinus; species Salvelinus sp. IW2-2015. The sequence goes on along the minus strand of NW_019945831.1, from coordinate 23,530 downwards.
GGGGGCAGAGGGGCCCTGGTTGGGGGAAGGGAGGGAAGTCCCTTAGTACAATCTTAAGGGGGGCAGAGGGCCCTGGTTGGGGGGAAGGGAGGGAAGCCCTTAGTACAATCTTAGGCGCGGGCAGAGGGGGCACTGGTGGGGGAAGGGAGGAATTCCCTAGTCAAATCTTAGGGGGCAGAGGGGCCTTGGTGTGGGGAAGGGAAGGGAAGTCATCACTTAGTACAATTCTTAGGGGGCAGGGCCCTGGTTTGGGAAGGGAGGAAGTCCCTTAGTACAATCTTAAGGGCAGAGGGCCCTGTTGGGGGAAGGGAGGAAGTCCCTTAGAGCAATCTTAGGGGGGCAGAGGGGCCCTGGTTGGGGGGAGGGAAAGTCCTCTAGGGCAATCTTAGGGGCAGAGGGGCCCTGGTTGGGGAAGGGAGAGTCCTCTAGGGCAATCTTAGGGGGCAGAGGGGCCTGGTGGGGGAGGAGGGAAAGTCCCTGACAATCTTAGGGGCAGAGAGCCCTGGTTGGGGAAGGGAGGAAGTCCTCTAGGCAAATCCTTAAGGGGGCAGAGGGGCCTGGAGTGGGGGGAAGGGAGGGAATCCTAGTACAATCTTAGGGGGGCAGAGAGCCTTGGTATGGGGGAAGGGAGGGTAGTCCTCTAGGGCAATCATTTAGGGGGCAGATGAGGCCCTAGGTTGGGGGAAGGGAGGGTCAGCCTCTAGGGCATCTTAGGGGAGAGAGGCCCTGAGTTGGGGGAAGGGAGGAGTCCTCACTCGGGCAATCATAGGGGGGCGAGAGGCCCTGGTTGGGGGGAAGGGAGGGTAGTCCTCTAGGGCAGCGTTTCCCAAACTCGGTGACAGTTTTAGTTTTTGCCCCAACACTGAGTTTGAGTTTATTTATTCTTGCTCACAGATAAAGAAAATGCAGAATATACTGTACATTACTAATAATTACAAAAACACTCATTCAAATACATAATACGTGACATAAATAGAATATTGAACAATTGAAAACATTACAGGACATTTTTCATGGTGGAAATGTAAATATTAAAATTTGATTTAAAAAAATAACATTTTGGGGAGAACCATTTAAGAGCTAGAGTTATTATACAGTCTGATAGCAGCTGATTCAAAAGATCAAAGCTTGATTATTAGTTTATTATTTGAATCAGCTGTGTAGTGCTAGTGCAAAAACAGAAAACGTGCACCGAATTTGGGAAACCCTGCTCTCCCCTCTTAGGAGACAGAGTGGCGGCCCTGGTTGGGGGGAAGGAAGAGAAGTCCCCTAGGGCAATCTTAGGGGGCAGAGTGGCCCTGGTTGGGGGGGAAGTAATTAGTAATTAGTAAATAATTAGTGAGTGAGAATGTGAGATGGCCCTTCTGCAACCAAAATGGCACCCTATTCCCTATAGGGCTCCATAGGGCTCTGGTCAAAAGTAGTGCACTACATAGGGAATAGGGTGCCATTTGGGATGCAATCTCGGTTTGGATGTCATAAGGAATGACAACAGCCGCCCCCTCCCCACATGGTAAGGCAGTGCAGGAGAATGGATCCCCACCTACAGGCAAACTCCTCCCCTCCATAGCAAGGCAGTACAGGAGATGCCCCCTCCCTCCGTAGCAAGGCAGTACAGGAGATGCCCCCTACCCCGTAGCAAGGCAGTGCAGGAGACGCCCCCTCCCTCCATAGCAAGGCAGTACAGGAGACGGCTCCTCCCTCCATAGCAAGGCAGAAACAAGGGATCTGAGCCCTCACCCCCGTTTAGCAAGGCAGTGCAGGAGACGGCCCCTCCCCCATAAGCAAGGCAGAACAGGAGACGGCCCTCCCCCAATAGCAAGGCAGTGCAGGCGGATGGAACCCCACCTACAGAGATCAATATTCCACTGTTGAGCAGACATGCTGCTTTCTCCCCCTGGGAGACTCCTATTATGATCTCTTATCAAAGGCTGTATTAGTCCCAGTTCACATGTAGGGTGGATGGCAACGTTTTGTGTTGGAAATGGAACAACATACAGTGACTTAGCTAAAATGTCTTAGCTATATTCAAATAATAATAATACAAATAATATCAAAGACTCCAGACACCAAGTCATAGATTGTTTTCTCTGCTACCGCACGGCAAGCGGAGCCAGAGCGCCAAGTCTAGGACAAAAGGCTCCTTAACAGCTTCTACCCCAAGCCATAAAACTGCTGAAACAATTAATCAAATGGCCACCGGATTATTTACATTGACACCCCATTTGTTTTGTACACTGCTGCTACTGCTGTTTATCATCTATGCATAGTCATTTTCACCCCTACACTATGTACAAATTACCACGACTAACCTGTACCCGGACATTGACTCGGTAGCGGTACCCCTGTATATAGCCTCATTATTGTTATATTGTGTTACTTTCAATATTTTTACTTGTTTTTATTTGGTAAATATTTTCTTAACTCTTTCTTGAACTGCACTGTTGGTTAAGGGCTTGTAAGTAAGCATTTCTCTGTAAGGTCTACATCTGCACATCTGACAAATAAAGTTTGATTTGATCATTCATTTGAGGATACTGAGGGCTCAGCTTACTGATAATACAAATGAAGTAGTGATAAGAGATCCAGTGAATGAGATATGGCTCTCCTGGAGGGTGGCGCTGGGATAAGCGGAGCGAGGCGTGCATCTCAATATCACACAGAGCCATGCTTAAAATATGTCTGTCTGCCAGCAACGCAAATTAGCAGCCCTGGGCAGTTTTGGTGCAAATTAAATTCSAATGAGGGGTGAATTCACTTAAAAAAGCAAGCTAATTAAATTGTCATGCATGGTCACATATCTTAAATKACATACCAGGACCATGGAAATACTCAAATCAACACTACTGGCATGTAGCTAGCAGGGCATTTCAGAACGGGATGAACAGATGAATGAGCCGTCTATGAATATTTATGAAATATGGACACAAAACAAATCCACATTTCCCATTTAATTTCCACCGCTATGCTTTTTTGCCTATGAATTATATTTTGGTTTCTGTTTTCTGCGGTGGGCGTTGACCTCTAGTTTACCTTGCCAATGATTGGTGACCTAAATGWAATTCTTTGGCATTTTCCACATCCGAGGAGCTGTTTCCCTTCAACACAAAGCACAAGATCAAATTCACCTTAACCCGAAGGGAAAAAAATGAAGTTAAAGAAATGTTTGAACATATGACATTCAAAGGTAGTTCACTTGTCGGCTGCGGAGGAGAAGGCTGAAATGGAATTATGGTGAGCAAGGCCATACTGGAGCGTACAGCAGCTCTGATGGGGGGAGCCATTATCTGCAGGTCTGGGGAGGATAGTCTGTACACACACAGAGGACCTGCTGACCCTTTTAAATCTGACTCACACACGAGACGGAGAGAAGGCACACATYAAGGCCTCTGAACAAGGCTAGAAACTCAGAGGAAACAGAGATTCAGAAAGGGAAGGAGTTAAAGAAAAGAGAGATGAGCGAGAGAGAGAGCGAGAAAGASAAGARAGAGGTAGACGACAATAAACAGAGTAGTGCCAGGTCTTCATGCTCCGAGGCTTCCTATTCAACATCTTATCCAGCAGATACGGCAGAAAGAAGAAGAAGAGTTGAACAGATAAGAAATAGAAAGAAATCCAGGTAATTCCAAATGGTTCACATACTTTTTCTTGCCACTGTAGCTTTGCTGTTTAAATACACGCTACAGGGCCTCCCGGGTGGCGCAGTGGTCTAAGGCTGAGCCACCAGAGACTCTGGGTTCGAGCCCAGGCTCTGTCGCAGCCGGCCGCGACCGGGAGGTCCATGGGGCGACGCACAATTGGCCTAGCGTCGTCTGGGTTAGGGAGGGTTTGGCCGGTAGGGCTATCCTTGTCTCATCGCGCACTAGCGACTCCTGTGGCAGGCCGGGCGCAGTGCACGCTGACCAAGTCGCTAGGTGTACGGTGTTTCCTCCGACACATTTGCGCTGCGGCTGGCTTCCAGGTTGGCTGCACGCTGTGTTAAGAAGCAGTGCAGCTTGGTTGGGTGTGTGTTTCGGAGGATGCATAGCTCTCGACCTTCGTCTCTCCCGAGCCCGTACGGGAGTTGTAGCGATGAGACAAGACAGTAACTACTAACAATTGGATACCACAAAACTGGGGAGAAAAAGGGGGTGAAAAAAAAAAAGGAAAAAAAAGAAATACACGCTACAGGACGCAACGTTCTGGAACGTTCCGATAGAAGTAAGCTAAGTAAACAACATGCCTCTCTGACATGTGAATAATGAATCACCTCTATTCATGGTATTTCTATCTGCAACATTCAAGAACGTTTGGCAACTGAACATGGCCCAGGTGTTTGCAATCCCCTCAGTTCAAACTGTCACCCAATCAGGGAACTTAGCATACRTCACATGCCTTAGACAGAAGCTTTGGCTTATAGCCTTACAGGCAAACACCTACAGTGGGTCCACAARGAAACCAGCAGCTCTAATGACATTTTCTTTGGAGGGAAGACAAATACAACAGATTGATTTATCTGGCGCGAGACACCCTTCCTGTGCACTTCCTTGGACAACAGTGATGACTGAGTGGACTATTCTGGCTAAATTATGATAAATTGAATTGACGTTCACCATGCACAATCTAATTTGGCTCTGTTCGGGGCCACAATTCCTTTTTCTGAGTCCGCCCCACTTCAMATGTGGTGTGTATGGGGCCGATGCAACATCCCCTGGCTGCATTCAGCTGGACACAACCTTGTTTAGATAGAAATGTAGTATSCAGAATGAACATGCCTCTCTAACGTGTAGTAAAATAAGATCTATTCATAATAAATATATAATATTAACAATTCCACAACATTTTCCAGGGTTCGTATTGACTAGGAACCAACCAGAAGCAAACAGGCCGGGACGACCAGAACTTGTCCAATAAGAAACACTTGTTTTCGTTGCTAAATGTTTTCCGTTGCTATACACCCCTGGTCTCATGGCGGACTGGGGGAAAGGTACGCAGGTGTCGATAGGTGTGAGTTAATGAGGCCCAGCCGAGGTTGGAGGTGTGAGGTCTGCCACAGTGAGAGCAGACTGCCCGGACACCTTCTCTCGTATGGCCAGCCAGCCAGCCAGCCAGCCGGCCAGCCAGCCAGCCAGAGCATAATTACTGGACTGACTCACTAACTACTCAGAGAAATGGAGAAACTCCACTGAACAAGATGTGTGGGTCAGGGCTCAGAGGAGTGGAGGTAGAGGAGATGAGTCTATTATCTTCTTCAGATCAGTCTGAAAAGCATGACGTAAACCAGTTAGTACCCTGAAGTATCCAGACAAAATCAATCAATTGTGAGCATACAACTCTACTGGTTTTGGGCAATAACTCCCCACCTATCAGTGACGGTTTAAGAAACGATACGGTCTTAGCCACACACCTCGTCAAATCCCTGTCACCAAGAAAAAAAGGCCCCAACAACTCTCTACCAAGCCTCCAAAGGGGGACTGGGGATACATTGAGWGAGGAGAGCCTTTAAACTCTAGGTGACAGCATCTCCGTGACGTTTGGTCATGTCTAGGAGTAGGGTGAAGTTACCCCTACTTACCCTGCACACACAAACTATATCACTCATATTAAGAGTCTCTCTCTCTCTTTCACACAGGCGTCAGAACTGTTCAAGCTTGTGTTCTAACAGCATGGGAGAGAGAGTCAAAATAACACTACCTCATTTCCCTCACTTGACACAATTTGACACCATCTACGTACCTGTCTGTAGAGTGGACTAGATCCTCCAAACCCACACATCATGKGTCTGTCTCAAATGGAACCCTATTCCCTTTAAAGTGTACTCTGGTCCAAAGTAGTGMTCTATATAGGGAATAGGGTAGGGYACAATATGGGAAGAACCCCATATCTCCCTGCCAGATGCACAAWATCCCATAATGCATAGTACCATTAGAATGGCTGTAATTTCTCACACTGCAGCTCTGAAACCTTTCAAATACAAAATAAAGAACACAGGCGACACAGGCTGGCTAACACCTCTGAATATTGATGCAGTACCGACTAGTATTTATGCAGTACAGATGTGTTTTGAGGGAGTGGGAGGGGGTAGCGGGCATGATGACATCATGGTTAAAAATAGTCTTGTGAGGTACGGCAGAGTGCTCTCTCCTGACCTGGATAAAGGCTCCTGTCTGCCAGTCACACAGAGATCCATCTCTCCTGACCTGGATAAAGGCTCCTGTCTGCCAGTCACCAGAGATCCATCTCTCCTGACCTGGATAAAGGCTCCTGTCTGCCAGTCACCACAGAGACCCATCTCTCTGACCTGGATAAAGGTCCTGTCTGCCAGTCACCAGAGACATCTTCCTGACTGGATAAGGCTCCTGTCTGCAGTCACCAGAGATCCATCTCTCCTGACCTGGATAAAGGCTCCTGTCTGCCAGTCACCAGAGACCATCTCTCCTGACCTGGATAAAGGTCCCTGTCTGCCAGTCACCAGAGATCCATCTCTCCTGACCTGATAAAGGCTCCTGTCTGCTCAGTCACCAGAGACCCATCTCTCCTGACCTGGATAAAGGCTCTGTCTGTCAGTCACCAGAGATCCATCTCTCCTGACCTGGATAAAGGCTCCTGTCTGCCAGTCACCAGAGATCCATCTCTCCTGACCTGGATAAAGGCTCTGTCTGCCAGTCACCAGAGATCCATCTCTCCTGACCTGGATAAAGGCTCCTGTCTGCCAGTCACCAGAGATCCATCTCTCCTGACCTGGATAAAGGCTCCTGTCTGCCAGTCACCAGAGATCCATCTCTCCTGACTGGATAAAGGCTCCTGTCTGCAGTACCAGAGATCCATCTTCCTGATCTGGATAAAGGCTCCACTGACTAGCATTGTCATGCCCTCTAGTCAGGTAACATACTGATCTGGGACCAGGCTAAGTTGTGTGGAAATACGCTCGTGTGACCAGAGGACTGTCCAATCAAACTCCAAGTGGTGACGTGCCAACAGTTACCCGTGGCGATGCCGTAACGCATCACGACTGAAAACTTGGAGCTGCTGAATTTCGGGGGCAGAGTTATGAGTTGGTTGACTGCATAATGTTAACCGTATTATTTTTCTCTAAATCGTATGATAATGATATGGTTGAGGTTAACTCTGCATGTAGTAATCGTCTTGCTTTCCTGCGCCTGTTTTGATTAAGTTAGCAGATTTTGACAGCGGTACTTCGGCATCGATGTGCGGTGGGGCCCACAGTGGCAGAGGGGTTACGTCGTATCATTATCTTCCCCCACTAATGTTCCAATTAAATCTCCCTGCTCTTAATAACAGGAGCAACATGATGGCATTGACCTTGTTTCAGGAATTAAACTCTGCCATTAAGATCTTGCTCTATAATTCAAAACACAGCACTGACCCCTTCACCCTCCCTCTCTCTCTCTCTTCCTCTCTCTCTCTCTCTCTCTCTCTCTTCCTCTCTCTCCTCTCCTCTCCCCTCTCTCCTCCTCTCTCCCGTCTCTCGCCTCCTCCGCTCACTCTCCTCCTCCCGTCACCTCTCTCCCTCCTCTCTCTCTCCTCCCTTCCTCTCTCCTCCTCTCTCTCCTCCCTCTCTCTCCTCTCTCTCCTCTCCTCTCCTCTCCTCCCTCCCTCTCTCTTCTCATGTATGAGCCCCTTCTCCCTCCTCGTCTCTTTCTTCCATCTCTTCCTTCCCTCTCCCTCTCTCATATGTAGAAGGTACACACACACCCTCATGCTGTGATGAAAGAGGGAGAAATGTAGCCTACCGGGACGTGAGCTTTAGACATTACCTACAACTGTATCATCACACATTTGAAGTCCTTTACTGCACTTGACAACCCGGCGTGAGAAACGTAATGCGGCCACAATGTGAAGCGATGGTTATTTCACATGCCATTCCTTCGGGTGTGGTAATGAGAAACAACATTAACATTTTGCTGACACGTGTTTCCTCCTTCGCTCTCTTGCTGCGCTGGGGAGGGTGGGCGTGAGGGGGGGGGGGGGGGGGGGGATACCAGCTCAGAACCAGGGTACTGTGCCCTTAGTAAACCATTAGCCACACAATGACCCCTGACAGCGTAATGGCAAGAGACTATCAGCCGGTGCCAGGCGGATCCGTAATGGCCATCCATTAAGGGTGGTGGCAGCTCTGTGACACTAGGCAGGAGCTGTATCTAGAATGAACCGTTTGAGGGAGGGGGGATCCCGTCCATTCTGCACCCCCTATAAAAAATGTATGAAACCAGCAGATCTGTGAAATGCTAATTGGATCCCTTGTGATTGCTTTGGAAATTTCACCATGCAGCTTCTTCACACGATTCCACCAAAATGCAGCGTGGGTAATATCAATCAAGCTACCCCRGCTCTTGGAAAACAGGTGAAGATGCTTGGATGTGAAGGAAAATAATGACGAGAGGCACTGTGTCTCCTGTATGGAAGAGACACCCTAAAGGGGAGCGCGGCGAGCACCTTTCAAAGGGATGCGGCCGGGCGGCAATAATGACCGTCGCTGCTGCAACAGAATATGAATTGGGAACGGTCTGAGAGAGGGCCGCACTAGATGGTACACACGGATATTATTGACGTCACTCTGTATTCCATTTGAATTGTTTTCCACACAAAAGAGGAGAAAAATCAATGACCTCCTCCAGCTCACTGTTTGGTTTAATTACCAGGACAGACAGGGGCGTAAATCAGCGAGGAGCTCCAAGAGCCCCCAACGCTGGCTTTCTGACAAACAGCGTTGACGTTAATTGGCTCCAAATGAACTAATAAATGGACTGAAAAATGTATCAAAGGCTGGGCGGTTGGTAGAAGAGAAAGGGATGAGAGGRAAGCCGAGCTCCTGAGACCTTCATCAGTCTCTCTATGTGATCTGTGGAAGTAGAAAGCAGAATGTGAGCAACAGAGGTTCCCCGATAAGACCATATTTGTCATGGCAACAAAACAACTATCCATTAATGCATTCATCGAGCCATTAGGAGGGGCACCAGTGCTGGCCCCTTGCCAAACAACTTTCAAGTCAAAATACAATAATGTTTCATTAGATGGTGATCATGTATTGAAAATCTGTCCTTGAAGAAACAAATKAACATTTTAACCACCTCTCTAGGCAGTCCACAGTATGTTCCATATGCTTCATCTCTCAGACCCAAACACAACATCTCTCATTAAATACCAGGTTTCCCAGCATTTGCACATTTCCAGTCCCACTCTCTCATGTCTCCTCACTAGGCACAGGTGCTTGGGGGSAGTGAGCCTTTTGAACAGGAACAGCTAAGTAGGGTAAATCCGCTTCGCATGCAGATTGAATCCCAATGGGTAGCCTTTAACCATCTAGTCCCAAGGTTAGGGCTCAGGAGCTGTGAAACAAAGGACCTCCCCTCTCCGAGTTGACACCCCCAGCCCCTTGGATTACTGTTGATGGGGAAAAAATTATTCCAGGGAATGATGGCTGTAGTTTGACAACCATTGATCTTCGACGACACACTGCACTGAGGAGCAAAGATGGGTGGTGTTGGTGGTGGGCAGATCGTTAACGCTAACGTTCAGTTCAGTCGTCCTTGAGCAGATAGCCAGAGACAAKGGGGGGGGGGGGGGGTCGGCATCGCAGCGTGCCTCCTAAACCACTATGTAATGATCCTGTCCRTTCTCATCTAGCCTCCACTCGACTGAGCCAGACAACCGCTCCACTACAGACACTCACTCTCCCTCCACCCTCCTCTCCTTCACCTCCGATGCCACTTCACTGAGCTGGGGATACGACCAGAGTCGGCCTGGTGCCTCCTGCCTAAAGACGTGGTGTTGGACTGATGCGTTTCCGGGTTAATGCGCAGACATGCTGATGGGTTATGAAACGGATGTCTGCCTGGCACGGGCCGAGTATTGACAGGGACGTTGAAGTCATCGGTGTTAAAGGTGTGCTTCTGGAACTAGGACATCAGACGCTGTAGTGACAAGGCTTGTTCAGCTGTAGTGATTACATGCTCCCACTACAGTGGTGATCAGGGAAGAGCTGTGTGTACATTCCCTGCAGTGGCAGAGACATGTACATATTCAGTCTGACTAAGGGCCAGCTTTACCATTGACATCCATGTATGATTTTTGTGAAGCTACGCATGCAAATCCCAAGTTGGGAGTCAGCCTTTATAGTGCAAGCGTATGGTACCATGATGAAAGCCTACTGCTAATGAATGATGCTATGCTAACAGTCCGAGAGGAGGAAACAATGGTAGCCTTGCTAATTAAACAGACAATATTAGTCATGTATTATACTGGGCAAGAAGCATTCAATGAGGATGGATCACAATAGTCTAACCACTGCTACCCTTTTCTCACTGTGGCCCCCATTCAGAAYWCAACAGAACACCTGGGTCRCMGAGCACTTTATCTGGCTCCGGTGCATTTTACTATGTGAATTGATGAATACTTTTGATAGGTTGAGAGATCGATAGTCTCCCGGGAAACAACCAAGGAGACGGCCAACAAAGTATCAACTCACTGTCACGCATTAGAGAAAGAGAATGTTTGGACGACGAGACATAAAAAATCCTGATCAGAAGCTGACAAACATGAGTACTTCTAATCAGTGACACTTCTAATCAGTGCACTTCTAATCAGTGAAGGTGTATTCTCTTGTTCATATGAAAGACACTCAGTCATTATGTTCCATCCCAAATGGAACACTATTCCAATAGTGCACTACCTTTGACCAGAGCCCTATGAGCCCAGGAAAAAGTAGTGCACTATATAGAAAAGGGTGCAATTTGGACGCATATAAACTGCTGGGGAAATAATGTTTCTCTCACCTGTAGGTTGACCTTCTGTTTTCATCTCCATCACACACCTTTTCTAACCAGAGCCATTTCCCCAGTGGCAGGGTGCTTCAGTCTCTGTGGTAGTCAGGTGTTGGTGGGCTTTAGGCCCTGGGAGAGTAGTAATGGTGTTGGTGGGCTTTAGGGCCCTGGGAGAGTAGTAATGGTGTTGGTGGGCTTTAGGGCCTGGGAAGTAGTAATGGTGTGGTGGGCTTTAGGGCTTGGGGGAGTAGTAATGGTGTTGGTGGGCTTTAGGGCCCTGGGGAGTAGTAATGGTGTGGTGGCTTTAGGGCTTGGGAGTAGTAATGGTGTTGGTGGGCTTTAGGGCCTGGGGAGTAGTAATGGTTTGGTGGGCTTTAGGGCCTGGGAGAGTAGTAATGGTGTTGGGGTTAGGCTCTGGGTGGTGTTGTAGCTTTAGGGCCTGGAGGTAGTAATGGTGTTGGTGGGCTTTAGGGCTGGGAGAGTAGTAATGGTGTGGTGGCTTTAGGGCCCTGGGAGTAGTAATGGTGTTGGTGGGCTTTAGGGCCCTGGGGAGAGTAGTAATGGTGTTGGTGGGTTTAGGGCCCTGGGAGAGTAGTAATGGTGTTGTGTGGGCTTTAGGGCCCTGGGAGAGTAGTAAGGTGTTGGTGGGCTTTAGGGCCCTGGGAGTGAGTAATGGTGTGGTGGGCTTTAGGGCCCTGGGAGTAGTAATGGTGTTGTTGGGCTTTAGGGCCCTGGGAGAGTAGTAATGGTGTTGTGGGCTTTAGGGCCCTGGGGAGTAGTAATGGTGTTGGTGGGCTTTAGGGCCCTGGGAGAGTAGTAATGGTGTTGGTGGGCTTTAGGGCCCTGGGGAGTAGTAATGGTGTTGGTGGGCTTTAGGCCCTGGGGAGTAGTAATGGTGTTGGTGGGCTTTAGGGCCCTGGAGAGTAGTAATGGTGTTGGTGGGCTTTAGGGCCTGGGAGAGTAGTATGGTTTGGTGGGGCTTTAGGGCCTGGGGGAGTAGTAATGGTGTTGGTGGGCTTTAGGGCCCTGGGGGGTAGTAATGGTGTTGGTGGCTTAGGGCCTGGGGAGTAGTAATGGTGTTGGTGGGCTTTAGGGCCCTGGAGAGTAGTAATGGTGTGGTGGGCTTTAGGGCCCTGGGGAGAGTAGTAATGGTGTTGGTGGGCTTTAGGGCCCTGGGGAAGTAGTAATGGTGTTGGTGGCTTTAGGGCCCTGGGGAGTAGTAATGGTGTTTGGGCTTTAGGGCCTGGGATAGTAATGGTGTGGGCTTTAGGGCCCTGGGGGAGTAGTAATGGTGTTGGTGGGCTTTAGGGCCCTGGGAGAGTAGTAATGGTGTTGGTGGGCTTTAGGGCCCTGGAGAGTAGTAATGGTGTTGTTGGGCTTTAGGGCCTGGGAGAGTAGTAATGGTTTGGTGGCTTTAGGCCCTGGGGGAGTAGTAATGGTGTTGTGGGCTTTAGGGCCCTGGAGAGTAGTAATGGTTTGTGGGCTTTAGGCTTGGGGGAGTAGTAATGGTGTGGGCTTAGGCCCTGGGGAGTAGTAATGGTGTTGGTGGGCTTTAGGGCCCTGGGGGAGTAGTAATGGTGTTGGTGGGCTTTAGGTTTGGGGGAAGTGCTCAGCGATTAGTGCTTTTTGAGGTTGGTTTCTGTTTCGTGTTCAATTAATCAAGGTTTTCGATTTTGGATTTGATAATAAAAAATAAATATGAAATGCATTATGTGGGTTGAATACTGTAACAACACAGAATAAAACAAATAATACAAGTCCCATCATGGAAGTGACTTCCATTACTGCTTCTACTTATTAACCATAATTTATTCACTTTAATGAATATTTGATGACTTTATTAGATCATTCCAA
>NW_019945831.1:0-8544 GCF_002910315.2 Salvelinus sp. IW2-2015 | reverse complement strand
ATCGGATGCATACGTCTCGACCTTCTTTTCGAAATGGTGACTGAATCATCCGCAGAGAGGGAGGAGGGGGGGGGGCCGGCCGGGGTTCTGTAAAAGATGTGTAAATGGGGCTGAGCGAAGGAATTCAGGAGGAAAGGGAGAAGGTTGGGGACAATGAGAGCTTCCTACGGGCAGATGCTGGATATACTAGAGTGGAAGCAACTAAGTGGCTTTAGCAGCGAGAAGAAGAGGAAATGAGAGAGGAGGGAGTGAAAGGATGCCAAGGTCTGCAGCGGAGGCGAGTTTTCCTCACACCTTTTCCCGTCGGCAGCAGAAGAGAGCGCGAAGCAGGAGGAAATGAGAGCATTTTTTCATTAACCGCGGCTGCCCGAGCCACTGTTTCAATCAATAGGAGCACATCATAAAATAGGGTCCTCTACTTCTTGATGACTTCTTCCACACTCTAGATGCTGTACAAGGGGTCTCTTGTGGTGAGAATCACAAGCAACCATGTAATTCGTTGTCTGGATTTAGAGAGTCCTTATCTTCTCCAGTCAATTAAGCGACGAAAGCTAGCAAAGTGGCGCGAAGCTCTCCTTCTTTCTCAAAACTATGTCATGGTTACGCAGGACAAAGCAACAGACAACACAGTCCAACATAGACCGTCTCCAGAAAAAACTTTTCAATACATCTACCATAAGACATATATGATAAGAAAACAATAACTTACGATGATTATTGTCACGATGTAACAACTAAAATAGCAAAAGCCGGAAGAAACATTAGTCGTACTATAGAGCCTAGTTAAACCAGCTTTATCAGAAGGCAATACCGAGGTCACTTCTTCCCGCGCGTATCCAGAAAACAGGAAATTGGGCGTCGGACGTCATCCCAAGATGAGCTTTTTATTGGACCTCAATGATGTTATAGCACTCCATTTCTTCTCTCACTGCCTGTTGACATCTAGTGGAAGCGCGCGTATGAAGTGCCAATGTATACTAATAACAATATCAAGGACATTTATAGACAGCCCTACCCTAGAACAGAGTCATGTCGATTTCAGATTTCTGCCACTTCCTGTCAGGGAAGTTTGCTCACATGTCTGGAGTTCTGTGTTTACTCCACAAGATATTTAGACTCAAGGTTTTCGAAACTAAGTAGAGTGTGTTTCTATCCAATAGTCAATCATAATATGCATATTGTACGAGCGAAAGAATAGAGTCGAGGCCTTTAAATTGGGCACGATTTTCCCCTCCCTTCAATATGTGAAAATAGCGCTCCAACGTTGTCCCCTCTAACCCAGGGTAAGACTACAGAGCTATTCTTATTACATAAGACGGTCACGACCCCAACACTGGCCCATCTACCCGAACAATGCTGGCTACCAGATTTGCGCCGCCTGTGGCCGTACTGGCTCCACAATCGACAAGCAGGGACCGGGGGCTGTGTAAGTCAAAACAAGTGTTCTTATATTTTAACGTAACTCAATAAGGCTGTCTCCTGGCACTCCTAATGACAGCATAAGCCCAGATTCGTCCGTACGGAGCTAGCCAGATGGTAAACTGTGATTCATCCACTACAGACGGAACTTATTTTGGGGTGAAATATTGCGGTCTGGTATTCAGATAGGTACGCTTCCAGCACTAACAGCAGGATCCACATCCGTCCTGTGAGCCTTGAATAGTCTCTGATACCTATCTACATCGTAACGATCTGGGACATACATGGGTGGGATGCCGGAGTCAGAGAGGGAGGGCTATGAAAGTTTCAGGATAGCGCCTTTAATACTGTCACCGCGTGAAAAAAATAGCGCTCAATCAAAGATACGGCGCGCGCATAATAAAACAAATGCCCAAATCAATTACGTACTGCCACAGACAGTTAACACAGTTGGGCAAAACAAATAGTTAAGCCAAGAGCATGGCGGGCCTACCGCTTAAATAGCGCCAACTAATGCACCAGCTCAACAAGGAAACGTAACAGACAAAACAAACAGAAGAAAGGGAAAAGGGATCGGTGACAGCTAGTAGACAGGTGGTGACACGACCGGTATGAGATGGCCACTACTGAACAGAGGAGAGGAGCCACCTTCTGGTAGGTGAGTCGGTGACAGTTAAACTGAACCATTTCAGTAAGCCATTCCACTGCAATGTACTCCTGCACTTTTGAGAGTTGCATGGGTGTTTGTGATCGATCTCTTGTTATACACCTGTCATGCACGTGTGGCTGAAATGCCGAAACACTAGTTTGAGAGTGGGTGTCCACATACTTTTGTATATATATGTGTAGCTCAGTTTTGTATAACAGTTATTGTTTTAATCTTGTTTATGCTCATTTTATAATTGGCCTTCCAATAGTTTTCTGGTCTTGACTGTAGTCAATATTCCAAAAGAACTATATGCTGTAAATACATCAAAAGACAAAAAACATACCTCTAATCTGTCTTTAATTCGCCTACTTCAAAATTGAGACAAACAAAGTAGACCAGTAGCTGTATTTTATTGGCAAAGCAGAGAAAGCAATCTGTCATGTCTAATCCTCGCTCCTCCCTCCAGTCATTCGACTTTTGCTCAAACTATTTACGAGCACTCTGTCTAATTATTATGATTCTTACCTGGACTCTATTTATCTTCCTCACACCTCTCTTTTACCTGATCCTCCCTTACGTTTGTTCCTCAGTCGAGTATTGTTCTGTGTGTTCATGGCTTTTCGCCAGCTTTGTGATATCCTCGTTTATTATATTCGTTTATAAACGTTTTCCTACCTGCAACCGTCTGCTCGACACAAGCGTCCCGTTCAGCACGGGTCATAACCCGATGAAAAGGCTGCATATTTTACAGACTATCTTTGGTGCAGCAGATATTCAAAAATGTACGATAAACCTCTCATCAGTAAGATTTAGATAAGCACCGACAGCAACTGTCAGATATACATCTGCAATAGATTTAGCAGACACGTTATAGTTTACACCGGACCATTACCGATCAAAATCTCCCACTGCTTCGCCACCCCGTGCTGCACACGCGCCTGCTTAATGCCATCTTTCTTTGCATTGTTTTAGTGGCATAAACTTTTTGTATAACCTCTTGGGTGCATTGGTGTGTTCGATCGTCTGTATGAGAGTCTTTTAAGTATATTTTCCAGGAGGAGAGTCGCCTCACTTTTTCAAAAGTCTCATATTGTGTGGAAAGATCATACCCGAGAATGGAATGTTGTAGAATCATCTATACTCGCACATAATTCGTGACCAACAGCACTAAATGGGAGTGGATGAGGGTTTTTAGAAGGTTAAGAGTGTAATTGTTTAGAAAAACGTACACAGTAAATACCTGTGAGGTAAACATGGAGATACAGGTGGTTCTTTCTTTTAAAAGTTTGCATCGAAACTTGCAAGTACAGTTTTGTCTGCGGGCTGGTGCAAAATTCTATGGCACATTTATTTAAAGTGTCAGCACATTGTCTGCCATTAATCGGTAAAGTTAGTGCTAAGTTTTGACCACCAGAGGGCATCTTTGAGAAGCTAAGTTAGCTTGATAATCGCCAATGGAGCTTGTAGGTGCTAAGAGTTAAAGCTGAGCCCTTGGAAAGTAGAACGGACTATACAGTATGTGATAGATGTTGAAATGTAGCTTAATAATTGATTAATAGTCCATTCGTGTTTGCTAATAGTGGTCAAACTACATTATTGCATACTCAAGGCCTACTGAAATATACACTATCAACAGCCAATCACTTTCCTAAGTGACTGGGGCTCTGGGCCTGGGTAGACAAGAATCCCTGTGCGTCACTGACTGCTAAAACTCATTCATTTGTGCATGTGCATCACACTATCACGTTTTGAGGTATGACCCAGACTGCAGACAGAGGTTGAAGAAACAGTTTTACTGTCTAACAACAGAGCAGGCAAATGAACAGGCAGCATGGTCAAAAAGATCGCCACTGACAACGCGAAGGGCCGGTAGGTCATAGAGAGCACCAGGCATGGTCTCATGGTGAGGGCAGGCAAGAGTTTCAATAATCCGAGAGCACGGTTCGTGTGGAGTAAGGGTAGTGATCTAAACCTGTGGCCAGAGCGCAGTCTAAGGTCAGGGCAGGTCAGGGTCAATAAGAGCTGAGGAACGGTGGGTAAGGTCACAAAACGGGCAGGCAGTCTAGTAGGCGTCAGGGCAGGTCCAGTGGTGGTCATAATATGCCAGAACGGTGGAGGTAGGGTACAGAAACGGGCTAGGAAGTCTAGAGGTCAGGGCAGGCAGAGGTCAATTAATCCAGAGGGCGGTGGAGTGACAGGTACAAAACGGGCAAGGCAGTCTAGAGGTCGAGGGCAGGCTTAAGGGTCAATTAACCTCCGATGTAAACTGGGGTTTGAGAGTCAAGTACAAAAGGGCAGGCAAGTCTAAGGGTCAGGCAAGGCAGAGGTTCAATAGATCCAGTACGTGGGGTAAGGGGTACAAAACGGCAGGGCAGTTCCTCATGGTCAGTGTGTGCCGGCAGGGCAGAGGTCAATAATCCGAACGGTGGGGTTAAGGTACAAAACGCCAGGCAGTCCTCAAGGGTCAGGGCAGCAGCAGCAATAAACCAGAACGGTGGGTAAAGGTACAAAAGCGGCAGGCAGTCTCATGGTCAGGGCAGGCAGAGGTCAATAATCCAGAACGGGTGGGGTAAGGTACAAAACGTGCCAGGGCAGTCCTAAGGGTCCAGGGCAGGCAAGAACGGTAAAGGAACCGAGGAAGGACTCCGGTCAGAAAATCAACAGAAATAAGGGAGGGCCAACACTTATTTACACAAAAATAGCACAGACCTAATTTTGAATGATTTATTTCTGTTTTTAGAGGGAGAGAAACCAAAGCCCCACCATGCCTATTTCGAAAATCTGCAGTCCACATGTCAAGTGTAATTCCCCCATTGTATTTACCACGTTCTCTCTTAACTCCAGACACCACACGATAGTTTCTTGTTATTTCCTGATGCAGGACTCTACTGCCAGAGAACAGAGACTCTCAGACTGAAAACACCTCCATTTCATTTACAGAAGACAGTCAATTTGCCAACAGTTCAGACTACTGATAGATCAGCATTCTAACACCCTTGTGTTAGTATGGTGCAATGACTGAATGACCCCATCTACAACTAACGGTCGCGGCATAACTTTAAAAGGAAGAACAACTGTAGGTCATAAAAGCTCATGATTCTGTCCCACTAAAAAGGATGCAGTCGGGAGGGTTTCTGGCATCAGAATCTCAGGTGCCACCGACTGCCGTTGTGTCCTTGGGCAAGGAACTTAATCACCGTTCTCTTTTGTGTGTCTTAAATTCTGACAGATACGTCCTCTTTCTCCGAGATTTCCTGGAGACAGCAGAGAAGCACTTCATGGTCGACTTCAACGTGCGCTACTATGTTTTCACAGATCGTCCCGACGATGTTCCATCAGTCAACATGTCCCAGGGGAGACATTTGAGTGTGATCCAGGTCCCAGGTTCAAACCGCTGGCAGGAGATATCAGCCCGGAGGATGGAGATCATCCAGACAGCCATCGAACGTCAGATCAGCACGGAGGCTGACTACATCTTCTGTCTGGACGTGGACAGCAAGTTCCACGCTCGCTGGGGGGCCGAGTCTCTGGGCAGGCTGGTTGCTGTGATTCACCCATGGTTTTACCAGGCGACCCGTGACCACTTCACATACGAACGGCGTCCAGCCTCGACAGCCTACATCCCCATGGATGAGGGAGACTACTACTATGCCGGGGCCGGGTTCGGAGGATTCGTGGAGGATGTATACACACTAACAAAGGTATGTCGTAACCAGCTTGAAGAGGACGCGAGGAATTCCATCGAGGCTGCCTGGCAGGAGGAGAGTCACCTCAACAGGTACCTGCTTTACAACAAGCCCAGCAAGCTGTTGTCTCCAGAGTACCAGTGGGACGACAAGAAGACCAACGCCAAAGAGGTCAAAGTCATTCGCTTCTCTTCTGTCATTAAAAACTATGCTGAAATTCGTCCCAATGTATAGGACTAGGAATTGGATATTCGACCGACAGAAGAAAAACTMAATTGGTTATGGTTAATGTTAGGTTAAGTTCAGGTATAGCTTCACTGAGGTTTGGGTTAAGGTTAGGGAAAGGCATAAAATGTCACATTGGGTATACAGCTGTCCGGCGCCGTTCATTTTCTGTTGGTGAAATATTTACACTGCCATAAAACTACTATTTTAAATGTACTGTATATCAGTCACTGCTGTAGTTTGGGGTTCACAACGTCCTTCACTTAGAGGAAAATATAATTGTTTTATTACCTTATTCATCCTGTATTCTGTAGCCTATCTACTGTGTATGTTGATTACTGGGAACAATCTCAATAAATATTATGTTTAAAAAAATATTACGATTATGTGTATTTTTCTTGAAATAAATATTTAACCACTTTCAGAATGTTTGTGTTATTTCACTACTTGTTATATTTTCTAAAGTCTAACTAAAAACTACATCTACTCTGTGACAATGATATGCGGTGTATGAGTAACAAACCAGGGGTTATAGGGAATATTGCACCGGTTCCATCTATAGATGTGTAGATCAGACAAGACCCACTGGTGGACTGAATTTCCATTAAGAATAACATTGGCAGAAGGTCAATGGCAGAAGAAACATTGGCAGAAGAAACAACCTCTGACCACTAGACATATACTGTAAACAGTATGAAAACAAACATGAAAACAAACATGAAAACAAACATGAAAACAAACATGAAAACAAACATGAAAACAAACATGAAAACAAACATGAAAACAAAGGAAAATACCCCTTTAAAAAGGTATTATGGAGGATTCACTTCCTTGTGTAAAAGCATCCTGCCAATGTCAAGGCAAAAGGGCAAATCCTTCAATTGAATGCAACAGAGTACGTGACGAGGATCCTGAGAGGCCATTGTTTGTGCCATTCATCCTCCCATCACCTCAATGTTTTCAGCATGATAATGCACGCCCCATGTCGCTAGGATCTGTAACAATTCCAGGAAGCTGTAAATGTCCCAGTTCTTTCATGGCCTGCATAATCACCAGACGTGTCATTTCTCCAGAGCACAAGCAATTGCCTAAATTGTATTATTTACACTATGGCCTATTTATTGCCTTACCTCCCTAATCTTACTTCATTTGCACACATGTATTTCTATTGTGTTATTTTTATTATATATATTTTTTTATTTTACTTTATTTAACTAGGCAAGTCAGTTAAGAACAAATCTTATTTTCAATGAGGCCTAGGAACAGTGGGTTACTGCCTGTGTCAGGGGCAGAACGAACAGATTTGTACCTTGGTCAGCTCGGGGATTTGAACTTGCAACCTTTCAGTTACTAGTCAACGCTTACTAGTCCAATGCCCTAACCACTAGGTAGTGTATTATGTGATGCTGTATGTTTGTTATTTCCCATGTGTAACTCTGTGTTGTTTGTGTCACACGCTTTTGCTTTATCTTGGCCAGGTCACAAGTTGTAATGAGAACTTGTTCTCAACTGGCCTACCTGGTTAAATAAAGGTGAATAAAACAAATAAAAGAAATAAAATAAATCCGCAGGACACAATCAACAGCCTGATCAACTCTAGAGATGTGTGAGGAAAATGATGGTCACCCAGATACTGACTAGTTGTCTGGTCGTGCCCTCTACCTTTTTAAAGTTTTATTTGACCAACAGATGCATATCTGTACTTCAAGTTATGTTGAATCCATAGATTAGTGCCTGATGAATTTATTTACATTGACTGATTCCCTGATATGAACTGTAACTCAGTAAAATCTTTTAAATTGTATGTTGAGTTGATATTGTTTTGTTCAGTGTCGTATTAATGAACTATTTGTTTTCATATTATAATCTTGTGTATATATTTCGTTTTCATGTATTTTCAATTTAACTTGTCATCTTCATTCATTTTAAATGGATTTTATACTCTGTGGTTGTATTGTGTTTTGAAATGGTCAAATCTAATCCCCTAGTGGGTCATGGAACAACCTCCATGTCGTTCATTATATTTCCATAGAACCCATAGCTCACATTGATTATCCTTACATACCATGGATTACCCCTTACATAACATGGATTATCCCTTACATAACATGGATTATCCTTACATAACATGATTATCCTCACATAACATGGATTATCCCTAATAACATTGATTATCTCTTCATAACATTGATTATCCTTACGTAACATTGATTATCTCTTTACATAACTTGATAATCCCTTACATAACATGATTAGCTCTTACATAACATTGATTATCTCTTACATAACATTGATTAGCTCTTACATACCATTGATTATCTCGTACATACCATTGATTATCTCTTACATAACATTGATTAGTCTTACATACAATTGATTATCTCCGTACATACCATTGATTATCTCTTACATAATATTGATTATCCCTGACATAACATTGATTATCCCTCACATAACATTGATTATCTCTTACATAATATTTGATTATCTCTTACATAACATTGATTATCCCTTACATAACATTGATTATCCTCTTACATAACATTGATTAGATGGTACAACTTG
>NW_019945830.1:31365-38758 GCF_002910315.2 Salvelinus sp. IW2-2015 | reverse complement strand
TTTTCCTAACTACTGAGCGTTGCTGTTACGTGTAATATCAGGAGTCCAAACTACTGAAGGCTGTTAATGTGAAAGGTAATATTTCAGGAAGTTTCCAAAACTAACTGAGCTAGTTAATTGTGAAAGGGTAATATTCAGGGAAGGGTCTATCTGTTAGCTGTTTGGCTGTGTAGTGTAATATCAGGGGAAGTCCAACTACGTGAAAGCGTTAATGTGAAAAAGGTAAAAAAATCAGGAAGTCCAGACTACTGAGCTGTTTAATGTGAAAGGTAATATCAGGAAGCTCATACTAGCTGTTGGCTGGTATGTAATAATCAGGAAGCTCCAGCTCCTGAGCTGGTTCATGTGTATAAGTAATATCAGGAATATCTATCTCTAAGCTGTTGCTGGTAGTTAGAATATCAGGAAGTCCAACTACTAGCTGTAGCGTTGTTAATTCGGAAGCAATAGCTTAGAGTGTAATACTCAGGAAGTTTCTACTGTAGCTGTTGCTGTGTAGTGTAATATCAGGAAGTCCATCTGACTAGCTGTTGCTGTAGAATGTAATATCAGGAAGTCTCAGCTTCTGTAGCTGTTTCTTAGAGTGTAATATTCAGGAATCTAAACTACTGAAGCTGTTATGTCGAATATAATATCCAGGTAAGTCTATCTGTAAGCTGTGTCGTGTAATGTAATATCAGGATCACTGGATGTCTATCTGTAATGTATACAGGAAGTCTGTACTGCTTCTGTTTAGTAATATCAGCGAACGTCCAACTACTGAGCTTTGCGTTACAATGTAATATCAGGGCCAAAGTTCTACTGTAGCTTGTTTGCTTGTTATAATATTCAGGAAGTCCAAACTGTTTAGCTGTTGCTGTGTATAATTTATATCAGGAATGTCTTATCTTTAGCTGCTTGCTGTGAGGTAATATCAGGGAAGCCAACTACAAGCTGTTCTGTGCTAGTGTAATATCAGAGGAAGTCTAATCTGTTAGCTGTTCGCTGTGTAGTAGTCTCCATGCAAGGATAATAATACAACAGGTCTGTTGCAGGCATCCTGTCTCATGTTTCCCTGTTTGAATTTCAGGTCTTGATGTCACGCTAGTTTCTTCTGTGTTTATATATGAACAGTTGTTTCCAGCCTAACGTTGTTGTCTTGTTGTTTTGTTGTGTGTGTGTTGTGTGTGTGTGTGTGTGTGGTGTGTGTGTGTGTGTGTTGTGTGGTTGTGTGGTTGTTGTTGTTTTGTGTGGTTGGGGTTTGTCCCATTTGAGCGTACGGACAGTTGTTTCCAGTTCAGAGCAGCATTGCGTCGTCCTCCCAGAGGACCTCCCTGGAGAACAGCCGTAGCCTTTGGTAAACCATCTACACAACACACACACACCCCCGTCGTACAGCCTTGAGTAACCAGATATAAAGGAAGACAACTAAAACCCCTGTACACAGAAACAAAACAACCAATTCCACTTCCACACAGGACTTTCAGATTGAGTATTTAATTTTTTATTAGAGAAAATGAAACGACACAACACACACACACCAACACACACACCACACACCACACACAACACACACACACACACCACACACACAACACACACACCACACACCACACACATACACCACACCACACACACACACACCACACACTCACACACAGCACACAACCAACACACAACACACAACAACCAGCCACCACACACACACTGATCGCGCGAGTATCCACACACACACACCACACCAATGTTACACCTCAAGAATTTCAAGCATTCATTGCAGATGATCAATCCCAAATGAACAGTTAATTGTCAATTGCTGTTTTTCCATTGATCTGACACCTGTCTCTGGCAGTTGATGTTTTTCCCCGACTTCTGTATACTGAGACATGTCTACCTGTTGGTGTTTTCCAATTGATCCGAATGGTCTTTGCGTGTTCTTCGCATGTGTCATCGCAGGTACATCATTGGTTACTATGTCACGAGACTTAGAGACTCATTTTTTTCTCGCCATTGATACTAAGGAACACGACATCGATCAATCTCGCATTGAGACATGTTCGGGTTTTACCATTTCGCAGAATAGAAGGTGCTCGGACAAGACAGGTGGGTCTTGCTGTTACATCGTAGATGGGCTTACCAATTGAAAGGGAGTCGACCATGTCTACGTGTTGGTTGGTTTTCCAATTTGACAATGGTTAAACACCATGATCAACACTCACTAGGAGATATGCAGTCGGCGGTTGTGTTCCATTGATTCGACATGTCTCTGTGAATCAGAGTTGTTTATCCAGAAATTGATACCGCAAACAGCCGACATTCACATGTCTGCTCTGCTGTATAATGGAAAGAGCACCTGTTCTGTCTAATGATGATTGTCCGCAACTCACAGATGTCCGTTAACCTGACTATTCGCGATAGTCAGTTTCCATAACATGTTCTGTGAATCACCAACAGCCAGACATGTCTTCTGCATAATGAGTAATGCTTCTCTTCACAGATGACTGGTGTATCAGCTTTCGAAGCATGTATCTTACCACTGCATTTGGTTAGTTTTCCAGAATCATTGGATTGCCGAGAACATGATCTTCTATGTTTCAGGTGATCATGATTTACCCATGTCGTTGCTTGAATCCGACCATGTTTCTAAGGTTTTGTGGGGTATGAGGAATCTTTATCCATCTGCATCCGACAATGTCTCTGTGTGAGACGATGGCTGGTGATGCCAATGTGTAAAACACCATATCAATCACGAAATGTTTTTTACCCGTTTCTGGACATCATGGATCTCTGGTTGATTTTTCCATTGAATCTGACCATGTACGTCCACATGTGGTAGGTGTTTTTTAACCCACTTGAAAACTAAGTTTCACAACACTTAAGTTCTCTGAGTTAACCCACGATGACTTTCGCCCGCATACTGATCTTGACAGTCTCTGTTTAGCATGGTCTGTTTGTTCACATTGATTCTGACATGTCTCACTGTTGAGATGTATAGCTCCCAATTTTGACGTCAGTCTGAAACATGTCGTAACATCGTTTGCTGTTTTCCAAGTTGATACCAAGGGACAGTCGCTGTCGACGTCTATTCCACATTGAATTCCGACCATTGTCTGCTCGTTTAATGTTTTTTACCATCATGATCCGAGCATGTACTCTGTTAGGTATGACTGATCTTATCAATTCTGAAATCCGGGGAATGGTCTCTGTTGGTATGTTTCCATTCAAATCCGGACATGTTTCTCTTGGTTGGTGTTTTCCATTGACATTCCGACATGTTTCTTCTGTTGGTGTTTTCCAATTTGATTCTGGACATGTCTCTTTGGTTGGTTTTTCAATTGATCTGAAACATTGTCTCTGTTCTGGTGTTTTCCATTTCTGCATCGTCCTGTTGGTGTTTTCCAATTGAATCCGGGACATGTCTCTCTGGTTGGTGTTTTTCCATTGAATTCCGAACAATGTCTCTCTTGTTGGTTGTTTGTTCCATTGATCCGACATGGTCTCTCTGTTGGTTGTTTTCCATTATCTGACATGGCTTCTGTGTTTTTCCATTTATCTGACCATGTCTTTCTGTCGCGTGTTTTTCCACTTATTCTGACATGTCTCTTGTTGGTGTTTTCATTGATTCTGACATTCTTCTGTGTTGGTGTTTTCTATTGAAATCGACATGTCCTTCTGTTGTTGTTTTCCATTTGATCTGCACATGTCCTCTGTTGGTGTTTTCCATGGATCCGACATGTCTCTGTTGATTTGTTTCCACTTGAATTACCGACATGTCCTCTGTTGGGTTTTTCCATTGATTCTCCGCAAACCAATTGTCTCTGTTGCGTTTTCCATTGATCGATCATTGGTCTCTGTGGGTTTTCCATTCGTTTCTGACATGGTTCTTGGTTGTGTTTTCCATTATCCGACATGTCTCTGTTGGTGTTTTCCATTTGACTTCTACATGTCTCTGTTGGTGTTTTCCATTCGAATCCGGCGAAATGGGCTCTCTTCTGTTGGTTGTTTTCAATTGATCCAACATTGTTTCTTTCTTGTTGGTTGTTTTCATTGACTCCGTACTTGTCTCTCTGTTCTGTTTTCCACTTATTCCAGATCCATGTCTCTGTGTGTTTTCCATTGATTCTGACATTCTCTGGTTCAGGTGTTTCCATTGATCTGACAATTTGTTTCTCTTGTTGTGTTTTTTCCATTGATTTCTTACATGTCCTGCTGTTGTGTTTTTCCATTGAATTTCTGAACATGGTCTCTTTCAGGGTTTTCCAATTGATTCTGACATGGTTCCCTGTTGGCTTGTTTTCCATCTGATCTGAACATGTCTCTGTTAGGCTGGTTTTCCATTGATCTGACATGTCTCTGTTGGTTTTTCTATTATCTGACATGTCCTCTGTGTGGTTTTCCATTTGCATCTGACAATGTCTCGCTGTGTTTCCAATTGCATCTTGACATGTCTGCTGGGTCTGGTGTTTTCCATTGATCTGACATGGTCTCTGTGTGTTCTTCTAAATTGAATCTGGACATTGTCTCTGTGCGTGTTTTCCCATTGATTTCTTGTGACATTGTCTCTGTTGGTCTTCTTTGCCACTTTGATTCTGACATTGTCCGCTGTTGGTTGTTTTCCATTGACTCTGGAACATTCGTCTTTCCTGTTCGGTGTTTTCCATTGAATCTGACATAGGTCTTCTGTGGTGTTCCCATTGAATCTTGACATGTCTCTGTTAGGTTTCTTCCATTGATCCGACATGTCTTCTGGTGGTGTTTTTCCATTGATCCGGACATGTTTCTGTTATGTGTTTTCCTTTGATCCGACATCTTTCTGTTGGGGAATGTTTCTCCATTGATCCGACATTCTTCTGCTTGGTATTTTCCATTTGATCCAGATCATAGTCTCTCGTTGCTGTTTCCATTGATCTGAACCCATTGTCTCTGTTGGTTGTTCATTCGATCCGGACCATGTCTCTGGTTTGATTTGTTTTCCACTTGATTCCACATGTCTCTGTTGGTTGTTTTCATTGGATCTGACACTTGTCTTGTTCTGGTTTGTCTTTCCATTATGATGCTGAAACCATGGTCTTGGTGGTCGTTTTCCATTATCTGACATGTCTTCTGTTGGTGTTTTCCATTATCTACACGCCTTC
Source organism: Salvelinus sp. IW2-2015 (assembly GCF_002910315.2). Taxonomy (NCBI): domain Eukaryota; kingdom Metazoa; phylum Chordata; class Actinopteri; order Salmoniformes; family Salmonidae; genus Salvelinus; species Salvelinus sp. IW2-2015. The sequence continues at coordinate 33,644 of NW_019945830.1, read as the reverse complement.
TGTTCGGTGTTTTTCCAATTTGATTCTGACCATGTTCTCTGTTGGGTTTCCACGTATCTGACCCACCCGTCTCTGTTGTGTTTTCCATTGAACTCTGAACATTGTTCTCTGTTTGGATGTTCTTTCCAATTTGATCTGCACCATGTCTCTTGGTTAGTGTTTTTTCCATTGATCTTGACAACTTGTCTCTGTTTCGTGTTTTTCCATCATTGTATTCTGACATTGTCCTATCTGGTTTGTGTTTTCCATATCCGACCATTGTTCTCTGTTTGGTTGTTTTTTATCCCCATTGAAATCTGACAATGTCTTCTGTTGCATGTTTAACACCATTTGGATACGACATTGTTCTTTCTGTTGGTTGTTTCTCCCATTGAGTCTCTGACATTGGTTTTCTTCTGTTGGATTGATTTTCTTCATGAATCTGGGACGACATCACTGTGGTCTTCTTCTGTTTCTGTTATGTTTTAGCCATTGATTCTTGACCATGTCTCTGTTGGTTCGTTTTCCATTGATTCTTGCCGACATTGTCTTCTTGTTGCGTTGTTTTTCCATTGAGTCTGAACATGGTCTTCTCGTTTGAACATTGTTTTTTCCATTGATCCGAACATTGTTATGTTCTCTCTGTTGGTTTGTTTCCATTGATTACCGAAACATTCGTTCTTTCATGTTGGTCTGTTTTCCATTATGACTTCCCTGATAAGGCATGAGAGCAACTAACAATACAGCACATTAAGCATCAAATCACAAAGTTCTGGCCCAGGTCCAACCAGGTACAGGAAGTGTTCCTATGTCCCTATGTCCTTTATAGTGAACTCCTGTTGATCAGGGCCCACAGATCACTACGTAGGGAATAGGGAGCAATTTAGGATGCAAGCCTAATATCAGTACACTGTGAAACACTGTGAAACACGTACTGAAACTGAAGTTTATCACGTTATTTATCACGAGGTTCTGTACGATAGATTGTAATGTTTATCGTGGTTTAATGGGCGAGACATGAGACCATAACAAATTCACTGTCAATATACACCTGGTAACCAACGGATTGTTGATGACTGGTGGCGATTACGATACAATACAATACCCTGTATATTACTAATACAGCCAAGAGGACCCCACCCAGACCAGCCCTAACCAAACCCTACATATTATTGTGATTGATTACCACTTCATTCAACACAATCAACAGAGCTTTGCGCCGTCTTTTTAGAGGCTGAGAGGTGAGTGACGGTCGATGAAAACCACGAAGGTGGCCCCGGTGACGCACAACGACTTTACAGCGGAGGACAGAAAAAGGGTATGGCAGCTCATTGGTGGATTAAGGCTTGGCAGCTCATCGGTGGATTTTAGGCTTGGCAGCTCATCGGTGGATTTTAGGCTTGGCAGCTCATAGGTGGATTTTAGGCTTGGCAACTCATAGGTGGATTTTAGGCTTGGCTTACACAGGCATCATACTGAATGTGTCAGAGGTATACAATACAGGTGTTTGGTTATTACATCAACATCCTCACTCACCTGTATGTGGCTGGGAGGGTTGGAGTTGGACAAGTCAAACATGGATTTGCTCAGATTCCCAGTCTTTATATTCCCACCTGAAAGCCAAGCAAACCTTATTAAGCAAAGATACTTTTATCCCAATGTGAAAGCTAAGCAAACAGTTACTAAGACACAGGAAAATCTCAGTATTTGCAATATGAGGATGGGAGTGATAAATGGGAGACTTTTTTCTTTCTGATTTTACAGTACACACCTGATCCAGAGGTCCTGGTCTCTACTCACATATAAACCAATACGAGGAGAGATTTTTCTTATCCGTGACATTACAGTACACTAGGGGTCAGGGGTGAAATACAGTACACTAGGGGTCAGGGGTGAAATACAGTACACTAGGGGTACCTGACCTAGTGTATGTAATATCACCCTGACCCCTAGTGTACTGTATATTCACCCCTAACCCTAGTGTACTGTAATATCACCCCTGACCCCTAGTGTACTGTAATATACCCCTGACCCCTAGTGTACTGTAATACCTGCCCCTGCCCTAGTGTACTGTAATATCACCCCTACCCCTAGTGTACTGTATTCACCCCTACCTAGTGTACTGTATATCACCCCTGACCCCTAGTGTACTGTATTTCACCCTGACCCCTAGTGTACTGTAATATCACCCCTGACCCCTAGTGTACTGTATTTCACCCTACCCTAGTGTACTGTAATACCCTACCCTAGTGTACTGTAATTCACCCCTGACCCTAGTGTAACTGTAACTACCCTGACGT
>NW_019945830.1:21566-31340 GCF_002910315.2 Salvelinus sp. IW2-2015 | reverse complement strand
ATATCACCCTGACCCCTGACCCCACTGACCAACCACTGTACTGTTAAATCACCCTGACCCTGTACTGTAATATTCACCCATTGCACCCTGCTACTGTAATATACTCACCCCTGCATACACCCTGACCCTTGCTACTTAATATCACCACCCTGACACCTGTACTGTAATATCACCCTGACCCCTAACCCTGACAAACGCACTGTACTGTTAATCACCCTGACCCTGTACTGTAATATCACCCTGACCCTGTACTGTAATATTACCTGACCCCTGACATGTAACTGTTATATCTACCGACCCTGTACGTTAATATCACCCTGCGCTGACCTGTACTGTAATATCACCCTAACCGCCTGTACTGTAATATCACCCTTACCCTGTACTGAATATCACCTTGACCCACCCTGTCTGTATTCACCCCTGACCCTTGTACTGTATTTCACCCCTAACCCCTAGTGTACTGTATTTCACCTTGACCCTAGTGTACTGTATTTCACCCCTGACCCCTTTACTGTATTTCACCCCTGACCCCTATGTACTGTATTCACCCCGGACCCCCTGTGTACTGTAAATATCACCCCTACCCCTAGTGTACTGTATTTCACCCCTAACCCTTAGTTACTGTTATATTCACCCTGACCCTAGTGTACGTAATCACCCCTGACCCCTAGTGTACTGTATTCACCCTACCTGTACTGTAATATCACCCTTAACCCCTAGTGTACTGTATTCACCCCTAACCCCCTAAGTGTACTGTAATATCACCCCTGACCCCTGTTACTGTATTTCACCCCTAACCCCTAGTGTACTGTATTTCACCCTAACCTAGTGTACTGTATTTCACCCCTGACCCCTAGTTACTGTATTTCACCCCTGACCCCTAGTGATACTGTATTTCACCCCTTACCCCTAGTTGTACTGTATTCACCCCTGACCCCTAGTGTACTGTATTTACCCCTGACCCCTAGTGTACTATATCACCCTGACCTCCTAGTGACTGTATTTCACCCCTGACCCCTTAGTGTACTGTATTTCACCCCTGACCCCTAGTTACTGTATTTCACCCTGACCCCTAGTGTACTGTATTCACACCCCTGACCCCTAGTTACTGTAATAATCACCCCTTGACCCCTAGTTACTGTATTTCACCCTGACCCCTAGTGTACTGTATTTCACCCGCTGACCCCTAGTGTACTGTATTTCACCCTGACCCCTAGTGTACTGTATTTCACCCCTGACCCTATGTACTGTATTTCACCCCGACCCCAGTGTACTGTATTTCACCCTGACCCCTAGTGTACTGTAATGTCACCCCTAACCCCTAGTTTACTGTATTTCACCCTGACCCCTAGTGTACTGTATTTCACCCTGACCCCTAGTGTACTGTATTTCACCCCTGACCCTAGTGTACTGTATTTCACCCCTGACCCCTAGTGTACTGTATTTCACCCTGACCCTAGTGTACTGTAATATCACCCCTGACCCCTAGTGTACTGTAATATCACCCCTGACCCCTAGTGTACTGTATTTCACCCCTAACCCCTAGTGTAGTAATATCACCCCTGACCCTAGTGTACTGTAATATCACCCCTGACCCTAGTGTACTGTAATATCACCCCTGACCCCTAGTGTACTGTATTTCACCCCTAACCCTAGTGTACTGTAATATCACCCCTGACCCTAGTGTACTGTAATATCACCCCTGACCCCTAGTGTACTGTAATATCACCCCTGACCCCTATGTACTGTAATACACCCTGACCCTAGTGTACTGTATTTCACCCTAACCCCTAGTGTACTGTAATATCACCCCTGACCCCTAGTGTACTGTATTTCACCCCTAACCCCTAGTGTACTGTAATATCACCCCTGACCCCTAGTGTACTGTATTTCACCCCTGACCCCTAGTGTACTGAATATCACCCCTAACCCCTAGTGTACTGTATTTCACCCCTGACCCCTAGTGTACTGTAATATCACCCCTGACCCCTAGTGTACTGTATTTCACCCCTAACCCCTAGTGTACTGTATTTCACCCCTGACCCTAGTTTACTGTATTTACCCCTGACCCCAGTGTACTGTAATATCACCCCTAACCCCTAGTGTACTGTATTTCACCCCTGACCCCTAGTGTACTGTATTTCACCCTGACCCCAGTGTACTGTAATGGCACGGATAAGAAAAATCTCTCCTCGTATTGGTTTATATGTGAGGAGAGACCAGGACCTCTGGATCAGGTGTGTACTGTAAAATCAGAAAGAAAAAAGTCTTCCATTTATCACTCCCATCCTCATATTGCAAATACGAGATTTCCCTGTGTCTTAGTAACTGTTTGCTTAGCTTTCACATTGGGATAAAAGTATCTTTGCTTAATAAGGTTTGCTTGGCTTTCAGGTGGGAATATAAAGACTGGGAATCTTGAGCAAATCCATGTTTGACTTGTCCAACTCCAACCCTCCCAGCCACATACAGGTGAGTGAGGATGTTGATGTAATAACCAAACACCTGTATTGTATACCTCTGACACATTCAGTATGATGCCTGTGTAAGCCAAGCCTAAAATCCACCTATGAGTTGCCAAGCCTAAAATCCACCTATGAGCTGCCAAGCCTAAAATCCACCCGATGAGCTGCCAAGCCTAAAATCCACCGATGAGCTGCCAAGCCTTAATCCACCAATGAGCTGCCATACCCTTTTTCTGTCCTCCGCTGTTAAAGTCGTTGTGCGTCACCGGGGCCACCTCTGGTTTCATCGACCGTCACTCACTCTCAGCTCTAAAAGACGGCGCAAAGCTCTGTTGATTGTGTGTTGAATGAAGTGGTAATCAATCACAAAAATGTAGGGTTTGGTTAGGGCTGGTCTGGGTGGGGTCCTCTTGGCTGTATTAGTAATATACAGGGTATTGTATTGTATCGTAATCGCCACCAGTCATCAAACATCCGTTGGTTACCAGGTGTATATTGACAGTGTGAATTTGTTATGGTCTCATGTCTCGCCCATTACAACCACGATAAACATTACAATCATATCGTACAGAACCTCGTGATAAATAACGTGATAAACTTCAGTTTCAGTACGTGTTTCACAGTGTTTCACAGTGATGATATTAGGCTTGCATCCTAAAAGTTGTCCCTATTCCCTACGTAGTGATCCTGTGGGCCCTGATCAACCGGAGTTCACTATAAAGGCATAGGACATAGGAACACTTCCTGTACCTGGTTGGACCTGGGCCAGAACTTTGTGATTTGATGCTAATGTGCTGTATTGTTAGTTGCTCTCATGCCTTATCAGGGAAGCCCAACTTAGCTGTTGAGCTGTTGCTGTGTAAGTAATATCAGGAAAAGTCCAGCTACTGAGCTGTTGCTGTGTAGTGTAATATCAGGGAAGGCCAGCTACTGAGCGTGTTGCTGTGAAGTGTAATATCAGGGAAGTCCAGCTACTGAGCTGTTTGCTGTGTAGTGTAATATCAGGGAAGTCAACTATTGAGCTGTTGCTGTGTAATGTTTAATAATCAGGGAAGTTCTAGACTACTGAGCTGTTTGCTGTTGTGTAATATCAGGAAAGTCTACTACTGAGCTGTTGCATGTGTAGTGTAATATCAGGGAGTCCAACTACCTAAGCTGATTGCTGTGTAGTGTTAATATCAGGGAAGTCCACTACTGACTGTTACTTGTGTGTAATGTAATATCAGGGGAAAGTCTAGCTACTGAGCTGTTTGCTTAGTGTAATAGTCAGGGAAGTCCAACTACTGAGCTGTTGCTTGTGTGTAAATATCAGGGAAGTCCAGCTACTGAGCTTTGCTGTGTAATGTAATATCAGGAGTGTCTAAAGTGAGCTGTTGCTGTTGTAATGTAATATCAGGGGAAGTCCGCTTACTGAGCGCTTGCTGATGTAATCGTAATAATCAGGGAAGTCTATCTGAGCTGTGGCGTGTAAGTGTAATATCAGGGAAGTCTAGCTACTGAGCTGTTGCTGTGTAGTGTAATATCAGGGAAGCCAACTGATGACTTTGCGGATGTAGTGTTAATCAGGAAGCCAAACTACTGAGCTGTTGCTATGTAGTTAATATCAGAAGTCCAACTACTGAGCTGTTCTGTGTAGTGATATATCAGGGAAGTCTAAGCTACTGAGCTGTTGCGTGTTTAGTTGTAATATCAGGGAAGTCACTACTGAGCTGTTGCTGTGTAGTGTAATATCAGGGAAGTCTATCTGTTAGCTGTTGCTGTGTAATGTATTATGCAGAGAAATAATACACAAGTCTGTTTGAGCATCCTGTTCATGTCCTGTTGATTTCATGTCTTGATGTACGCTAGGTTGTCTCTGTGTTTAATATGACAGTGTGTCCAGTGGCCTAACGTGCGTGTGTGTGTGTGTGTGTGTGTGTGTGTGTGTGTGTGTGTGTGTGTGTGTGTGTGTGTGTGTGTTTGTCATTTGTTGTAGCGTTACGACAGTGTGTCCAGTGTCCAGAGCAGCAGTGCGTCGTCCTCCCAGAGGGACTCCTGGAGAACAGCCGTAGCCTTGGTAACCATTACACACACACACACACCCCTGTCGTGTAGCCTTGGTAACCAATATAAAGGAAACACTAAACCCTGACTACAGAACAAAGACAACAATTCACTTCCTAACAGACTTTGTCAGAATGTATTTATTTTTTTATTTAGGAGGAAAATAGAACAACACACACACACCACCACACAACCACACACACACACACCACACCACACACACACACCACACACACAACACACACACACACACCACACACACACAAACACACACACACACACAACACACACACACACACACACACACACACCACACACACACCAAATGTAATCAATAATTTCACAATGCACAAATCATTGATCTGACATGTCTGTTGTGTTTTCCATTGATCTGACATGTCTCTGCTGTATTTTCATTGATCTGACCATGTGTTCTGTTGGTGTTTTCATTGATCTGACATGTCTCTGTTGATGTTTTCCATTGATCCGACATGTCTCTGCTGGTGTTTCCATTGATCGACATGTCTCTGTTGGTGTTTCCAATTGATCTGACATGTCTCTGTGGGGTGTTTTCCATTGATGCTGAACATGTGTGCTGTGGTTGTTTTCCATGATCTGAAATTCTCTGTTGGTTTTTCCATTGATCTGACATGTCTCTGTTAGGTGTTTTTTCCATTGATCTGAACCATGTCTCTGTTTGGTTTTGTTTTCCATGATCTGACATGTCTCTGTTGGTATTTTCCATTGATCTGGACATTGTGTTTTTGTGTTTTCCATTGATCTGAAATGTCTCTGTTTGTCATGTTTCCTATTGATCTGACATGTCCTCTGTTGGTGTGTTTCCTTGATCTGACAATGTCTGCTTGTGTTTTCCATTGATCTGACATGTCGCTGTTGGTGTTTTCATTTGATCCGACATGTCTCTCTGTTGGTGTTTTCATTGATCCGACAAGGTCTCTGTTGGTGTTATTCCATTGATCCGACATGTCTCTGTTGGTGTTTTCCATTGATCCGACATGTCTCTGTTGTGTTTTCCATTGATCCGACATGTCTCTCTTGTGTTTTCCTTGAATCCGAACATGTCTCTGTGTGGTGTTTTCCATTATCGACAGTCTCTGTTGTGTTTTTTCCATTGATCCGACAGGTCTCTTTGGGTTTTCCATTGATCCACAGTCTTCTGTTGGTGTTTTCCAGTTGAATCCGACTTGTCTCTGTTGGTGTTTTCCATGATCCACATTGTCTCTGTTGTTGTTTTCCATTGATTCCGACATGTCTCTGTTGGTGTTTTCCATTGATCCGACATGTTTCTCTGTGGGTGTTTTTCCATTGATCGACATGTCTCTCTGTGGTAGTTTCCATTGATCCGACATGTCTCTTTTGTGTTTTCCATTAGATCCGACATGTGTTGTTGATGTATTTCCATTGATCCGACAGTGGTCTCTGTTGTGTTCTTCATTGACTCCGACATGTCTCTGGTGGTGTTTTCCTTGATCCGCATGTCTCTGTTATGTTTTCCATTGATCCGAAACATGTTCTCTGTTATCTCGCCGTATATTACAGTACAGGGTCAGGGTGATATTACAGTACAGGGTCAGGGTGATTTAACAGTACAGTGTTGGTCAGGGGTCAGGGGTCAGGGTGATATTACAGTACACACCTGATTCTGAGCCCCGGAGACTCTTTTTCAGATTGCTGTGTCGTGTTGTTCCGGGAGACATGTTGGGGGAGGAGTCGGGGTTATAGACTATGTGACTGGCCCCTGACAGCTCCGCCTTCCTCTCTGCATAAGTGCTCCTGGCTGAACCTGGGGTACATAGAGGTTAGAGGTCACAGGTCAGAGGTTACATAACACATCACCTAAACCTGGGGTACACACAGAGAGGTTATTGCAATAATCAATACAGTATGTACATTATGATATTAGCAATAAAACATGAATCGATATACATTTTCGCTCTGAGAAAAGCCCAGACAATGGTGGTTGTAAAAAATTTCCAAATGTGTGACAGTAAAGACACTGATTGATTGATTGATTGATACATACCGTGTAGCCCTGGTGTCTGGTAGCCGAGGTAACGTGATCCACGTGGTTGGATGTAGGATGGTTTGAACGTGGGGAGGACAAAGGGGATCTCTTTTCCATCCGGGGGGAGTTTAGAGAGGAGATAGTCCTCTGATACCCCTACACCCTTCCTGGGGACACCTGAGATCGCTCTGGCAGGGGGCATCTTCATTGTAATCACTACAAAGTAGAATAAACCATTTTTATTCCCCCCCCCAGAGGGGACTTCAGTGTACTAAGTAGTGGACATCCCATCACATCTGATATGATAAGGCTTTACAATACGGTACTACATTTTAAAAAAGGGGGGAAATAACACAACGGATAGATTATAAATCAATATATTTTCTTTAATAAGCATTTGATAGATGGGTGATATAATATAAACCCAGGAGTAATCCAATAGCTTTAGGCTATATTTATTTATATGTATAAAATTAACAATTTACCTTGCTGTTCGATCTCAGCGTTTTTGCCTAGGAAGGTTTTGCAGCAGTTCTTKATGCATTCCATTGCCATGCCGTAATAGGGTCGTAATCAGAGTACACAACAGAATAAACAGCAGCACTAAGCCAACTGTATACCGCTTGAAATTCAAATAACTGACTGCGATTATCTTTCTGACGACAGAATAGTTCAGGAAATCAATTGACAGGAGTCAGCTATATCTTCTGATACAAAGAGATACATATCTAGAATAAGATTTCTAGACATTTCAGAAATTATTTTTTTTATCTCACAATAACCACATGAACCAAACTAAAACAATTTATAAAAAACCTGCTAAGCAGATATTCCCGATCCCAGGAAGACGCGCAACTTTCTTTCACAACTTCTCTACAGAACAGCTGGAATAGAGGGCATTCTCCCAGGCTGTACTCCTTCTTAACTTCCACTGGAACCACAGACACGTTTTAGGTCCTAGTGCCCGTCGGCTTTAGGGGCTGGTTGGTTCTGTTGACCTGCTTCCCCTCTCTCCGGTACAGGCTTTGTTTTTATTTGAGAGCGATGACCAGGTTTCACTTACAGGTTGTTTTGAGAGGGCTGACCAGGTTCACTTACAGGTTTTATTCGGAGAGGACTGACCAGGTTCACTACAGGTTGTTCTGGAGAGGACTTGACCAGTTGCATACTGGAGAGGTGATCCAGGTTCATTTACAGGTTGTTATGGAGAGGACTGACCCAGGTTGTTATTGGAGAGACTGACGGTTCAGTTGTTATGGAGAGGACTGACCAGGTTGATTGGAGAGGACTGAGCCAGGTTGTTACTGGAGAGGACTTGACCAGGTTGTTATGGAGCGGACTGCAGGTTGATTACTGGAGGAGGACTGAACAGGTTGATACTGGAGAGGACTTGACCAGGTTCCTTACAGGTTGATACTGGAGAGGACTTGACCAGGTTTGTTATTATGTGAGAGGACTGACCAGGTTGTTTAGGAGCGGACTGACCAGTTGTTATTGGAGAGGACTGACCAGGTGATACTGGGAGAGGACTGACGCAGGTTGTTATTGGAGAGGGGACTGACAAGGTTGATACTGGAGGAGGCATGACCATGTTGTTACTGGCGAGAGGACTGACCAGGTTGATACTGGAGAGGACTTGGACCAGGTTGTACTGGAGAGGACTGACCAGGTTCGTTTACTGGAGAGACTTTTGACCAGGTTGATCTGGAAGAGGACTGACCAGGTTGTACTTGGAGAGGCCTGGACCAGGTTGTTTATTGAGGAGAGGACTGACCAGGTTGATACTGGAGAGGACTTGACCAGGTTGTTATTGGAGAGGACTGACCAGGTTGTTTACTGGTTGAGAGGACTGACCAGGTTGTGACTGGAGAGGAACTGACAGGTTGTTTACTGGAGAGGACTGAACCAGGTTGTTATTGGAGAGGACTGACCAGGTTGTACCTGGAGAGGACGAACAGGTTTGTTATTGGGAAGACTGACCAGGTTACTAAAGGTTGTTATGCGGAGAGGGACTGGACCAGGTTGTACTGGAGAGACTGACCAGGTTGTTATTGGAGAGGACTGACCAGGTTGTTTACTGGGAGGACTGCCAGGTTGTTATGGAGAGGACTGACCAGGTTGTTAACTGGAGAGGACTACCAGGTTGTTACTGGAGGGGACTGAACGCAGGTTGTTATGATGGGAGAGGACTGCCCAGGTTGTTATTGGAGAGGACTGACCAGGTTGTTATAGGAGAGGACTGAGAGGTACTTTGTTATTGAGAGGACTGACCAGGTTCACATTAACAGAGTTGATACTGAGAGGACGGACCAGGTTGTTATTGGAGAGGACTGACCAGGTTCATTACAGGTTGATAGCTGGCGAGGACTTGACCAGGTTCACTTACAGGTTGTTATTGGAGAGGACTGACCAGGTTCACTTACGCGAGGTTGTTATTGGAGAGGATTGACCAGGTTCACTTACAGGTTGTTATTGGAGAGGACTGACCAGGTTCATTACAGGTGTAATTGGAGAGGACTGGACCAGGTTCACTTACAGGTTTTATTGAGAGGACTGACCAGGTTCACTTACAGGTTGTTATTGGAGAGGACTGACCAGGTTACTTACAGGTTGTTTTATGGAGGGAGGACTGAACCAGTTCACTTACGGTTGTTATTGGAGAGGAACTGACCAGGATTGTGTTATTGGAGAGGACTTGACCAGGTTCAGCTTACAGTATGTTACTGGAGAGGACTGACAGTTCACGTACAGTTTGATTAGGGATGCGAGGACTGACCAGGTTTGTTTATTGGAGGAGTGAATTGGACACAGGTTCACTTACAGTGTTGCTTATGGAAATGGTACGAGGGAGCTAAGTGGACTTACAGTGTGGTGTTTATTCGCGAAAGAGGAATATCTTGCCAAGCGGTGTCTCACGGTTTACACTTGTGTTTGTTACTACGGTATGGATGATGTGTCCTGGACCGTGACTGCAGGAAAAGGGATACTTGTTATCCCGTATAGGTTTTGGAGAGGACTTGACCAGTGAGCGATTATCCATATGTATAGAGGTTGGTTTCATCTAGGAGTACGAGAGGACGGGACCAAGGATAATGGATTACTGTGAGCGGGCGGAAGACGCTGATGAGTTCGAGTACAAGAGCGTTTCGTATGATTCGGAATAAGAGAGTGGACGAATTGGAAATGAACAAAGTAAGATAAGTATAATCAGTGACGAAATACTTTGGGAGAAGAAAAAAA
>NW_019945830.1:0-21541 GCF_002910315.2 Salvelinus sp. IW2-2015 | reverse complement strand
GCTTAAAGGGGGCTGGTTGGTTCTGTTGACCTGCTTCCCTCTCTCTCCGGGGCTTTAGGGGCTGGTTGGTTCTGTTGACCTGCTTCCCCTCTCTCTCGTCGGGCTTTAGGGGCTGGTTGGTTCTGTTGACCTCTGCTTCCCCTCTCTCCGGTAATGCCCTTCAACGAGACATTCTCAGATTAACAAGCTTTCTTCTCCAAAACAAAGTTAATAATAAAACAAGTAGGAGACTCAATTGCTTCCTTAATAAAGATAAAGAATGGTATAGTATATCCATGTGATCTCCATGTTATAATCTATTCATGTGATCTCCTTATGTATAATCTAATTAATGTGATCTCCTTATGTTATAATATATTCATGTGATCTCCATATGAGCATGTATTACCCTGATCAGAAGTATTCTCATTTGACCTTCCAGTTTTGGCCACTTTTTGTTGCTAATACATCCCCAAAATACGGAACACCATTACATAAGAAGAATAACTTTGACATGGCATTGTTATATAAGAAGAATAACTTTGACATGGCATTGTTATATAAGAAGAATAACTTTGACATGGCAGTTGTTATATAAGAAGAATAACGTTTTAATTTTGACAGACCAGGTTCACTTACAGGTTGTTATTGGAGAGGACTGACGCAGGTTCACTTACAGGTTGTAATTGGAGAGGACTGACCATGTTCACTTACAGGTTGTAATTGGAGAGGACTGACCAGGTTCACTTACAGGTTGTTATTGGAGAGGACTGACCAAGGTTCACTTTACAGGTTGTTATTGGAGAGACTGACCAGGTTTCACTGTAAGTTGTTACTGGAGGGGACTGAACGCAGGTTACTTACAGGTTGTTATTGGAGAGGACTTGACCAGTGTTCACTTACCAGGTTGTTATTGGAGAGGACTTTGACCAGGTTCACTTACAGGTTGTTACTGGAGAGGACTGACAGGTTCACTTACAGGTTGTTATTGGGAGAGGACTTGACCAGGTTCACTTACAGGTTGTTATTGGAGAGGACTGACCAGGTTCACTTACAGGTTGTTATTGGAGAGGATTGACAGGTCACTTACAGGTTGTTATTGGAGAGGACTTGACCAGGTTCACTTACAGGTTGTTACTGGGAGAGGACTGAACCAGGTTCACTTACAGGTTGTTATTGGAGAGGACTTGACCCAGGTTCACTTACAGGTTGTTTATTGGAGGGACGCTTCCTGAACTGGCCCATGGCCCGGAGGTCGTGCCCTGGCACACCCGGTGCAGGGTCAACCGTGATGTCGAGTTGGAGTGTCCGCCATTGATTGGCGGAGCCGCGGTTTATAGGGCGTGATTCACGGGTATGATGTAAGGCCCATATCGCAAAATCAGATTTGAAAAACCGGCCATTATAAAATTGGTGGGGCTAACCACAACCTATGACCGAGAATACCACTGGGGTCCAGTATATGGGAAGATTTAACTGTCGAAGAAGGGTAATTAAGAAGATAATTCGTGAGTCGGGTCGCCGGTGCGTAGCGTTGCGGATGAAACACCACCCTGGTCATGGCAATCGCTAGCTTGGGTAAAGGAGTCACTACAACCCAGGTCGCACGCGCGATGGCAATTGAGGGTCCAGACATCCAGGGCCGGCCCCACCCACGGAATCCAGAGAGACATTGGTGGGCCCACTGACGGAGTATTTGTGAGTGGCTCCACACCACAGTGCGGGGCAATTGAGTAGGTAGCTGAGGTTTAAAAGCTCTTTTCGACATAGGAACGACGCTCGACGAGAGTAAATCTGTGGGGCCTGGTAACCCACATAAAGGAATGTCATATCCAGAGAGAAGGATACGCACGGAAAAAAACACCCGGGATAGAGGACCGAGACTCCGAAAAGGGGCATCCCGCGATAAGGCAAAATGGCCAGCATAGATAAGGAGTGATGTCAGGTGGACGCAGAGACACCAACCGACTTATTACTACAAACAGACTGTCTAATGCCCATAAGGATCACTCCGAAGGCGTTGTGTGCCCTCCCAGGTGTGGGAAATCCCCGATTTGCAAACTCAGCCTCAGAAGAAATTTAACTCACTTGTCAAGACCACTGAGAGGGACGAACCCATGGAGGACTAAGTCATCGCGATTGCTGTGTACCAACAAGATTAAGGAGAGAGGAGGACTGAGCGTCAGCCCTTACCCCATTGAGGTGTGTAGCCCATGGTGCTAAACAACCACCTAATTAGGCGAAAAGCATTTATCGACCCGCAATGGGCATTATTAGGGCACTTCATAAAATTGCTGGGCAGCTATGAGGGGAAACCCATCTAAGAGAGTCGATATGCACGTATATATGCCCAGTAATTTTTCCACAAGGTGGATATGTTTCGTGGATAAAAGTGATGCACAACTCATAAGAACTAAGTATCTCTCAGGACAGCCAGCTCTATTACTTCCTAAAAGCCTACCAATAATCCTCACGCCCCGACCCCCACAAAGCCTGGGACCAGACTTGGGCACCTTGCGACGTATATGACCTTTAGTTCCGATAGCGGGACAATAGTTGGTGAGGCACATCTATGGGTTAGCGCCCATTTAAAAGCATTTTAAAACCATTATAGAACAAAGCCGTGAGAGGAGGCCTGGTAGGGTTGGAATAACACCCTACAATCGGCCAAAAAAATACCGAGCGTACGGAAAAAACACGTCGCCGGCCGGTAAAAAGAAGGCGGCACAGGGTACCATGAAATTGGACGGATTGGGTCCAGTTCCGAGAGAGTGCTCTCAACGAGCTCCGGCCCCTCTAGAAAGTGTCCATTTCAACCGTTTATGAATCGGACAGAGATAGTTTGCCACTGACCTCACTCCTACTACGGACAGACTTGTGCACCACGCAAGTTGATGGTTGAGTTTCCTGTTGTCAATAGAAGGCTCAGGGTTTCATGACATAATTGCAGGTGTGTAGGCGCTGGTACCCCTGTGTCACTGGTCACACAACTCAGGAGAGATGATGTTCATCATGCCGAAACCATTATACAATTGTGGGGGGGACAGCTGGTAAGCCCGAATTACTAATACGAAAAAAAGGTGCGATGTACTGAGATCAGATTTGATGTCAGTGTGGCCGTCGATTCTACTTTTTCCGAGAGAAAAAAACGGAGCGAAAGGATGGCAATAACTTGAAATGTAGTATTGGATGGGAAATTGCGGTGAACATAATAACTCAAAAGTACAGACTCCAATCTGGTTGAGACGATGTTTTTTCTATGAATAGGTCCAATAAAATTCGAAAGGGTAACCACATATGATGAACCAATAGTAGCCATATAATTAATAGCCGACGTTGGCCCTTTTCACTTTTATAAAACATTTTACCTAGAAAATCGTGTTTTAAGAATGTTTTTGGTGGCGGAAACAAAATCCGGAAATTGGCCGAGTGTACGCAATATAGGTTTGATGATTTCCCCATATATGGGTGCTGGCGGCCAATGAATTAAGTAGGTGTTGATAGTTATCAAATCTGTAACTCGTTGCCCGATCGAAAAATCAATATTTAAACACGATTATAAAAGATTGTGGGCTCCTTTGGTAACCAAAAAAAAATACCGAGGCGGCACTACGGAAAAAAACAAAACCAGGTGCACGAAGTGTGGCAATATACTCTTCGCCCCGACTTGTCTCTCATTCACCGCGCACGATGGTGATCAGCGTTATAAGCCTATTCTTCAAAATGGTTGCGAAGGAGAAAGCACAAATATACCCCGAAATAATCAAATCATGAATTAAAAAGCCACATTCGTCCGCGATGGGCTAGAGGTTCCCAACATTGTGTGAGCTCAATTACTCGCTCTTTTATCATCTCAGTGATGGGACAACAGTTTACATGAATTGATAATAATATTTTCTTGTTCGGGAAAGCAACTGAGGTAGGAATCTATCTGGACTGGCAACTCGATTCCATTATAATTTACTGACAGACGTGCCAACAACATTAAAACCACCAAGTTCCGTGATTTTCTATTTAATGGTTTTTATAGAAAAACGGTTTATACGATTCATAGCTGTAACACACTGGGTTGTTTTTCTATTTCCGTGCCGCCTCGTGGTTGTATGTATTTTTTCTTGTTGTGCTTGATCCGACGAAGAAAAACCTCCCACACACCAATCATATTTTGGATAGCAGTTGTTACTATTTTTGAAGGGTTTTTGATAATATGTATTTTTCACGATGGGGCTACACAACCGTCAATTTTGCACCATGACTTAATTTATAAGGAATTCTTCAACCCCATCGGAAAACATTCGAGGCACGCAGGGCCCAAGCTTGATACGGAGATCAATCGATTGAGGCACCGGCCCCTCGCTTAGGGTTTTTTTTACGATGTGAATATCCGGTTCTCCTTTGAGAAAATGCTCCGGGTACCGCATGCAATTACGCAACCACAACATCTCCCCTGCGCTGTGTGGGATCGCCCAAACCAGCGTGTGTAGTTTTCTTTCCGTGCGACCCTGCGGATTATTTTATGAAAACCTGACTTTTTGGTTGTGATCTCAAGCAAGTGAAGTCCATTATCGTCGCCTAAGAGAGTTGAGGGTGGTGGCAAACATAGCTGCCCACACATGTCTCGATTTTATAAATCGGTGATATATAATTGGGGACAGCTTTTTAGAAGGGATGTATGGAGCCCATTTCGGTTCGAACTCGAGAGGGTCCACTTTAGGCACACCACTTTTAAATTAATCCCCGGCTGCAAATGCCCGCTGAGTGCGAGACACGATAATCACGGCGAGTGTTTATATCGTGCGCCAAGCCTTGCGGGCGCCCAAAGAAGTTGCCGGTGGGTGTCCTAACTTTTGGTGTGCCAAGTCGCTGTCCAGCCCTCTTGGGAGATGTTGGCTCTGGGGACGCGACAACTTGAAGTCCTCACTGTATAACTGGACATAGCGCTCGCGTGCCTGAGCTCTGGTGTCTTCTTATTGTCTATCATCCGTACGCATTGTGTGTATTTTTTGTGATTCATCATGGGAGGTCATATGGAGTGTTCCCTCACATACTTCCTACTTGTAATGTGATTGCAATAGATATTACAACATATTGCTTTTAAAATGGCGGGCTACACTACCTACACTGACCGCCCTGACTATGGAAACAAGCATATCTTGGTACGGTTGTTTAGGGCCAAGTCGGTGGGGGGGCCGGCCTGAGGGATTTATGGAGGCTTTAGAAAAAGGTCTGAATACTTTCTATGTTGAACTTTGTCAGAAAAACCGCCCGGTAGGCATGAGCAAGGTAGCCCCGCTCTTTCCTAGTTCCTCACTGGTCTATCTTACCTGGATCACAGGGCGCCTATCGAGATTGTTATAGATGGGTTTTTAAATGCCTTCTTTTCCCAGATGGTTCTGGGGTCTCCACCCCACATTCCCACCCCTCTTGCTTGATATGCAAGCCTCGCGACGTTATGGAAACATAAACAATTTACTTTCTGTACAGATCGGTGGCGAGACTCGAATATGTCCTGCGTGGAGCGCGGGCGGACGGGCCTGAGCTGATGCTTATCGCGCACGGCTTTTTAGAAAAGGTCTGGACTACGAGTCCATCATCCGCCGCCATTCGAGTCTGTGCGGTCTGGTTGTTGTTCTTTCGCCGGTTGGGTGCTTCCCTGGTATCCTTCGCTCTTTCTTGGGTTCACATCGTGCGAGGCTCCCATCAATGTGTATCAGTGGTTTATACATAAATGTCTGGTGAGAGTGCCCGGCTTCTCCGGTACATACAATACTATCGTGGCCTTCCATGATCTTGGGAGGCACATACTCCTATTTCGAAATATGGCTAGCGGTCAGGCAACACAGTCCAAGGCGGGGCCGGCTGACCAGTGCACTTAGGTCTCTGGAGAATCTCTCTAAAGCCCATCGACCCGCTGCTGTGACACCTGCCTGTATGTTTGTTTGTCGCGTCACGCCTCGGTTAGACACTATTTTTGGTGTTTCCGGTGGGCGGGATTGTACTCCATCCTTCGGAGAGGCGAGCGTATTGCATTGAGAGTCGCGTCGTTCATAGGCGCCCCCGCAACAGCACCCAGGACGTTCCTTAAGATGACGCGCACTCAGTTTCTTCAAAACCCTTGATTTCTTTTGTCTACCATAATCGTTCCCATATACTGAACCGCCAGTGGGTCTGGTTATGGTTGTGGTTACCCGCGGTTCAGTTGATGGCCATCCGAATAAGCCCTCCGGTAGACAAGCGAACCTCTCGAGCGGTGCCCTGGCAACTGTGGCACCTCCGGGCCATGGGCAGTTCAGGGCGTCCCGCTGGGCGCACGGTGGATTGCACCAGGTCCTCCTCCTGACGGGATAGGACTGGTTCTGGTCGTTCTTTGCTTAAGTGCGCCCAGGTACAACATCTAAGTTGTTGAGTGGCTACCTGGTTGATCCTGCCAGTAGGCATTGTTGTCTGCCAAAGATTAGCGCATGCAAGTCTAAGTACACACGGCCGTACAAGTGAAAACTGCGAATGGCTCATTAAATCAGTTATGGTTCCTTTGATCGCTCCAAACGTTACTTGTAACTGTGGCAATTCTAGAGCTAATACATGCCAACGAGGCTGACCTCCGGGGGATGCGTGCATTTTCTAAAGACAAAACCCATGCGGGCCAATCTCGGTTGACCGCGCTTTGGTGACTCTAGATAACCCGAAGCGAATCGCGCGCCCTTGTGGGCGGTGACGTCTCAATTCGAATGTCTGCCCTATGCAACTTTCGAGTGGTACTTTCTGTGCCTACCATGGTGACCGTACGGGTAACGGGGAATCAGTGGTTTCGATTCGGAGAGGGAGCCTGAGAAACGGCTACCACATCCAAGGAAGGCAGCAGGCGCGCAAATTACTCCCACTCCGACTCGGGGAGGTAGTTGGACGAAAATAACAATAAGGACTCTTCGAGGCCCTGTAATTGGAATGAGTACACTTTAAATCCTTTAACGAGGATCCATGGAGGGCAAGTTCTGGTGCCAGCAGCCGGGTAAATTCCAGCTCCAAATTAGCGTATTCTTTAAAAGTTGCTGCAGTTAAAAAGCTGCGTAGTTGGACCTCGGGAATCGAGCTGGCGGTCGCCGCGAGCGAGCTACCGCCTGTCCAGCCCCTGCCTTCGGCGCCCCCTCGATTGCTCTTAAACTGAGTGTCCGCGGGGTCGAAGCCGTTTACTTGAAAAAATTAGAGTGTCAAAGCAGGCCCGGTCGCTCTGAATACCGCAGCTAGGAATAGATGGAATAGGACTCCGGTTCTATTTTGTGGGTTTTTTCTTCTGAACTGGGGCCATGATTAAGAGGGACGGCCGGGGGCAATTCGTATTGTGCCGCTAGCGGTGAAATTCTTTGACCGCTGCGCAAGACGAACGAAAGGCGAAAGCCATTTGCCAAGAATGTTTTCCATTAATCAAGAACGAAAGTCGGGAGGTTCGAAGACGATCAGATACCGTCGTAGTTCCGACCATAAACGATGCCAACTAGCGATCCGGCGGCGTATTCAATGACCCGCCGGCAGCGTCCGGGAAATCCAAAGTCTTTGGGTTCCCGGGGGGAGTATGGTTGCAAAAGCTAGAAACTTAAGAATTGACGGAAGGGCACCACCAGGAGTGGAGCTGCGGCTTAATTTGACTCAACACGGGAAACCGCTCACCCGGTCCCGGACAGACGGAAAAAGGATTGACAGATTGATTAGCTCTTTCTCGATTCTGTGGGTGGTGGTGCTGCCGTTCTTAGTTTGGTGGAGCGATTTGTCTGGTTAATTTCGATAACGAACCAGACTCCCGGCATGCTGAACTAGTTATGCGGCCACCGAGCGGTGGTGGTCCAACTTCTTAGAGGACAAAGTGGCGTTCAGCACACGAGATTTGAGCAATAACAGGTATCCTGTGATGCCCTTAGGATGTCGGGGCTGCACGCGCGCCACAACTGAAGCGGATCAGCGTGTGTCTACCCTCGCCGAGAATGGCGTGGGAACCCGATGAACCCCACTCTGATAGGATTGGGGATTGCAATTATTTTCCCATGAACGAGGAATTCCACCAGAGCGCGGGTCATAAGCTCGCGTTGATTAGTCCTGCCCTTTGTACACACCCGCCGTCCTACTACCAGATTGGATGGTTTAGTGAGGTCCTCGGATCGGCGCCTGCGAGGTCGGTCACGGCCTGGTGGAGGCGCCGAGAAGACGATCATAACTTGACTACTAGAGGAAGTAAAAGTCGTAAAAAGGTTCCGTAGGTGAAACCTTGCGGAAGGATCCATTCACGGGTTGCAGCCCGCGGCAATGGGGCTGTGCTCCGAAAACCAAAAAGTCTGCTGTGGGGGTGGGTAGGGTATGGGGGCTCACGCCCGCGCCTCGCTCATCTCTCGGCGGCGGTGTCCTCGGTACCTTAGCCCGGTTCCCCGCTATTCCCTTTTGCCTAAGGTTGCACCCGCTGGCTCCATCCCTTTTCCCCGTTAGCCACGGGCCCACATGGCGCACCTATGGCAGTGAAGTCGGCCGCTACCGAAGGGGGCTGGGGGTGTCCGGTGCACCCGGGAATTCCAGAAATTAAACCCATTTAATAAGCGGCTTGAGTCATCCCACAAAACAGGACAGACCATTGTTTTGTTTTTTTTATGGGGAAGTTTGGTCCATGGATAATGTATATAAGAGTGGCAAAATTAAACACATTTGACGTCATATATTACTTCAAGACAAATATTTCAGGGAAATGTATCTTGTAAAATCAGTAGTACATCTGATGGGCACCGTTGACAAATGATTGTGTCAAAATAAAAACACAAATTGAAATGGGTAACTTGATTAGGACACTGTACGGTAATGTCCAGTCATCAGCTAACGTAGCAGAAGTGAGCCCCCTGCAGCAGTAGAAGATCTACAGTGACAGAAACAATGTGTACTCAGACCAGAGCAGTCATAGCCTGGTAGCAGTCATAGCCTGGTAGCAGTCATAGCCTGGTAGCAGTCTATTTGGGCTAACATTCCACTCCTTATGCCATGACAAGGAATTGGAATGTTAGCACAAACAGATCTGGGGCCAAGCTAGTTCAAGTCCGGTAGGAATCAAAACATTTCCCACCAAGGTTGAAAGCGTATTTCTTGATAGCTCTACATACTGTAGAGAGAGACGCTGCTACACAAAACACATCAGATATTGTAAGCTCACATTCACAGTTTATTTAAAGTTTAACGCTTCACAGGAAATAACGGAAGACTAAGTTCAATCGATAACAAATAGAAATACGTAGTAAACAGCAAATACTGACAATAATTTCAATCAATGACCTTAATCATAAATGTTTTATTTTTAAAGAGGAGAGAGAGAGAGACACACACATAGCCTTTACAATACAACATAAATATCCTTATGTGTGGAAAATACGTTAGTCTGATAGATACAGTGATAATGTCCAGTAACAGTCTGATGTGGATGTAAGAGTGGGGAAGGGAGGTGGTGAAATGTAGCGCAAGGTGCCTCCGTGTCCTATAACAACAGATGAGAGTTCATTGAAAGTTTATTCAGACGATAACGGTGGTAAGACAGACAGCATCACATCTCGAGAACAGGAGACAGACAGCATCGCATCTCGTGAACAGGAGACAGACAGCATCGCATCTCGTGAACAGAGAGAAGAGGAGACAGACAGCATCACATCTCGTGAACAGAGAGAAGAGGAGACAGACAGCATCACATCTCGTGAACAGAGAGAAGAGGAGACAGACAGCATCTCATCTCGTGAACAGAGAGAACAGGAGACAGACAGCATCGCATCTCATGAACAGAGAGAAGAGACAGACAGCATCGCATCTCGTGAACAGAGATAACAGGAACAGAGCTGTCTGATGAGAGATGGTAGATTTGGAGAGTAAAAGATTCCGGGATGATATCCTTAGGGTTGTGAGAGTACGTGGTGATTGGTCATGGGGGGGAGGGGCCTCAGTAAGGATGCTCTGACACGTATATCGTGAGCCGTATGATACTGCTGCCTCTGAAGTTGATGACGTTGTTAACGGTTACCATCTCCAGGTCCAGGACCAGCTCCCTGGGACCCTTGATGGGCCGAGATAGGACCAGAGTGGCACTCACGTTACTGGTTTGCTGTAACACGAGAGAGAGAGAGAGACACTCACGTTACTGGTTTGCTGTAACGAGAGAAAGAGAGAATAAAGAAGAGAGAGAAGTTTGAGACAACTCTTGATGTAAAAAAAGGGATTGATAAATAAACATGACAGATTGATTGACATCATGTACTACTAATTAATGTGATCCTATCTCCCCACAAAACTGGTTTTACCAGGCCTATCGCGTAATGGTAACATACAGTTCATTCAGAAAGTATTCAGACCCCTTGACTTTTTCAACATTTCATTCTAAAATTGATTAAATTTCCCCCCCCCAATCAATSTACACACAATACCCCATAATGACAAAGCAAAAACAGGTTTAGACATTTTTGCAAATGTATTAAAAATGTAAAACTGAAATACTTTATTTACATAAGGTATCTGTTATTTATTTTTAATACATTTTTGCATTTCTTTGTCATTATGGGGTATTGTGATGTCATTATGGGGTATTGTGATGTCATTATGGGGTATTGTGATATCATTATGGGGTATTGTGATGTCATTATGGGGTATTGTGTGTAGATTGATGAGGAAAACAAACAATTTAATCCATTTTAGAATAACTTAACAAAATGTGGAAACAGTCAAGGGGTCTGAATAGTTTGCGGATTCAGTAAGAAAGTGGAATATAATGGCAACATGCCTTTCCCTTCTGCATAGCAGTTGTTAGGTTAAAACCACTTCCTACATTCCTACATTCAAGTCATGATTTATGGTTTCAGACCAAACACTGACGAATCATGAGCAAACAGAGGATTCAGCACAATACTATACGCCACAGTGTACTTTGGAAGGATTCCATCACCGTCTTTGCAGTAGATTATTTCACACCAAAATGTTTTTTTTTTAAACAGCTGAGAACACCTCTAATCTAAAGAGAACACAATCAGAATCTAGCAGAGTAGAGCATCTCTAACGCTACACACTCTTAGTGCCCCATCTGCTGGCCAACTATACCAAGCACATACTGGATCCTGGACTTCCTGACGGGCCGCTCCCCAGGTGGTCAGGGTAGGCAACAACACATCAGCTGACCATCAACACGGGAAAAGGAAAAGAGGAACAACTGAATGCCTTCAACTGAAAATGTGTCTTCTGCATTTAACCCAACCCCTCTGAATCAGGGGGGGGGGGGGCTGCCTTAAATCGACATCCACGTCTTCGGCGCCCGGGGAACAGTGGGTTAACTGCCTTGCTCAGGGGCAGAACGACAGATTTTTACCTTGTCAGTGTGGGGATTTAATCCAGCAACTGCCCACAGGGTCCCTCACAGTTGCTTCCAACTGTCCCTCACAGTTGCTTGCTCACAGTTGCTTCCAACATTAAGTTTRACGACAACGACGAGACGGCCTATAGTGAGGAGGTCAGAGACCTGGCAGTGTGGTGCCAGGACAACAAACTCTCYCTCAACGYGAGCAAGACAAAGGAGATGAACATAGACTACATGAAAAGGAGGGCCGAACATGCCCCCATTCACATCGACGGGGATGTAGTGGAGCGGGTCGAGAGTTAAGTTCCTTGGTGTCCACATCTCCAACAAACTATCATGGTCCAAACACACCAAGACAGTCGTTAAAGAGGGCACGACAACACCTTCTCCCCCTCAGGACACTGAAAAGATTTGGCATGGGTCCCCAGATCCTCAAAAATGTCTATAGCKGCACCATTGAGAGCATCCTGACCCGTTGCATCACTGCATGGTATGGCAACTGTTTGGCATCCGACCGTAAGGCGCTACAGATGGTAGTGCGTATGGCCCAGTACATCACTGGGGCCAAGCTTCCTGACATCCAGGACCTCTATACCAGGCGGTGTCAGRGAAAAGCACAAAAAATGGTAAAAGACTCCAGTCACCCAAGTCATAGACTGTTCTCTCTGCTACCGCACGGCAAGCGGTACCGGAGCGCCAAGTCTAGGTCCAAGAGGCTTCTAAACAGCTTCTACCCCCAAGCCACAAGACTGCTGAACAGATAATCAAATGGTCACCCGGACTATTTGCATTGACCTCCCTCACCCTCATGTAGAACGGTCCTCCTCACCCTCATGTAGAACTCTCGTCCCTCCCTCATGTAGAACGTTCCTCCCTCACCTCATGTAGAACTCCCTCCCTCTCTCACCTCATGTAGAACTCCCCTCCCTCTCTCACCCTCATGTAGAACTCTCGTCCCTCGTTGCCCGGTCCTTTGATCTGGAAGATATAGAAAGCCCCAGGGTATCTGGTAGTGGCCTGCATCTGGAAGATGTCTGCTGGGACGCTGCGGCCTGAGGACAGGTCCATGTGGCGGTAAAGGATGGTGAAGGGCCTGTCTCTACAAGCTGGGTTCTCAGCACTACACATACACTGATGGAGGAGAGGGAGGGAAGGGAGGAATGGGATTGGGGGTAAAAAACAAGAGAGATGTATCACTTAGAGAGAAATAAATATCACTTGAACTCCTGTGTTCATGTTCATAAAGCATCAGAGTAGGAGTGCTGAATCTTGGATCAGATCCCCCTCTTTGTCCATGTCACGAAATTCATTATCATCGAAGATGCTAAACTGATCCGAGATCAGCACTCCTACTCTGAGATGCTTTATGTACATAGGAGCATTACAACGAGAGTGAGTATAAAGAAGTAGTGAGTAGAATTACACAACCACAGTCCAAGACAGACAGACTCGTGCTTCTACACCTGCATTGCTTTGCGGTTTTGGGGTTTTAGGCTGAGTTTCTGTACAGCACTTTGGAGATATCAGCTGATTATAGAAGGGCTAATAAAATACATTTGATTTGATTCTTAGTCCAAGACAGATAATCACACGAGTATACAAAACATTAAGAACACCTTCCTAATATTGAGTTGCCGCCCCCCTCAGAACAGCCTCAATTCGTCAGGGGATGGAATCTAAAGGTGTTATCACACAGGGATGCTGGCCCATGTTGACTCAATGCTTCCCACAGTTGTGTAAAGAAAAAAAAACAGCAGCTTTGCAGTTTCTTGACACAACAATCCGGTGCGCCTGGCACCTACTACCATACCCCGTTCAAAAGGCATTTAAATATGTTGTCTTGCCCATTCACCTTCTGAATGGCACACGTACACAAATCCATGTCTCAATTTTCTCAAGGCTTAAAACATCCTTCTTTAACCACCTGTCTCCTTCCCTTCATCTACACTGATCGAAGTGGATTTAACAAGTGACATCAATAAGGGATCTCAATTTTCACCTGGATTCCCCTATGTCATGGAAAGAGCATGGGTTCACAATGTCAGTGTAAACATAACCATAGTCTAAATACAGACAGACAGTATCGGTACTCACTTGTCACCGAGTTCAACGTACGGCGGATCACATTTTAGCGGATCCAAGCACGTATAGCGTCCCTGGAAATTGAAAACAAATTGTGCTGTTGTACACGTGTTGTTTACCAGTCTCACACTCATTGATATTTCAGAAACACACAACAACAATTCACGTCAGTTAGACAGCAATCGTCCCATTATTAATCACACAACAAGAGGTTGGCATGGACATTTTACAATTTATTGTAAACCACGTTGACAACAGTATGTCCGGTTGGTCACGGAATGAATCTCAAATGAGTCCTCCTTTCTCACCATTTGAGGAAGGAGGCAAGGAAAGAGGACTTGAGGAATGAAGGAAAATAACTTTTGAGATTCACCCACAAAGTAAGGTCCATCGTAATGGTATCCAATAATTCCTGATACAGTGCATTACTTTCCCACCAGAACTCTCATGCACTAACAGTGGATATCATTACTTTTCAAACCAGAACTCTCTGCACTAACAGTGGATATCATTACTTTTCACCAGAACTCTTTGCACTAACAGTGGATATCATTACTTTTCACCAGAACTCTCTGCACTAACAAGTGGATATAATTACTTTTCCACCAGAACTTCTGCACTAACAGTGGATATCATTACTTTCAACCAGAACTCTCTGCACTAACAGTGGATATCATTACTTTTCAACCAGAACTCTCTGCACTAACAGTGGATATCATTACTTTCAACCAGAACTCTCTGCACTAACAAGTGGATATCATTACTTTTCCACCAGAACTCTCTGCACTAACAGTGGTATCATAAGTATTCACCACCACCACCCCTTTTGACTTCTAAACATTTTATTGTGTAACAAAGTGAGGTTAAGAATTGATTTAAATTGTAAATGTTTTGTTCAACAATCTACACACAGTACTCTTTAATGTCATAGTGGAAGAAAAATGTTTATTTTTATATTAATTTAAAATAAAACAATAATATACCTTTATTGGATAAGTATTCAGGTTATTAATCCTGCTGAAAGGTGAATTCCTTAGATTTTCCTCTAGGATTTTGCACATGCTTAGCTCCATCCGTTTATTTTTATCTCCGGAAAACTCCCTAGTTCTTTGCCTATGTCAAGCATACCCATACCATGATGCAGCCACCACCATGCTTGAATATAAGGAGGCAGTTACTCAGTGATGTGTTTGTGTTGGATTTGCCCCAAACATAAGGCTTTGAATTTAGGCATAAAAATATATCCTTTGCCTTGTTTTTCCACAGTATTACTTTAGTGTCTTATTGCAATCAGGATGAATGTTTTGTATTCTGTACATTTTTTATTCTTCTTTTCACTCTTGTCATTTAGGACATTATTTGTTGAGTCACTACAATGTTTTGATCCATCCTCAGTTTTCTACCATCACAGCCATTGAACTCTGTAGCCATTTTAAAATCCCCAATGGTTTCATGGTAACGTCCCTGAGCAGTTTCCTTCCTGTCCTGCGCTCAGTCTAGAAGAACGACTGTATCTTTGATGTGTCTGGGTGGTTTAATAAATCATCCACGGCATAATTATTAACTTCACTGCTTAAAGAGATAATCAATGTCTGATTTGTTATTGTTACCCATCCACCAATCACTGCCCTTCTTTATGAGGCTTTCGAAAAAGCTCCGTGGTCTTTTGTAGTTGAATCTGTGCTTGATTTTCAACACTTGACTGAGAGGCCTTACAGATGTTGTATGTGTGGGGACAGAGGAAGGGATATTTATTATATTAACCAGGTAGGCATTTGAGAACAAGTTCTCATTTACAACTGCGACCTGGCCAAGATAAAGCAAAGCAGTGGACACAACACAACACAGAGTACATGGAGTAAACAAACAGACAGTTAATAACACAATAGAAAAATCTGTATACAGTGTGTGCAAATGAAGTAAGGATAGTCAAATAAACATTTGTCAACTTATTATGTGAGTTGTTAACCCTCTACACTCTATGCCATATACGGTTGGAAAATGGCCACATTTGGACACTAATAAACGGCTAAATTGGAACGTAGTGGCTGTTCAGTAACAGGCTGTACATGACGTCAGTATGGGTTTTGACTGACAGCCGTTCTGAACTTGAGCACCTCACGAGAACAAGAAGTTGCCCCCCCCCCCCCATCCCTCCCGCTAATTGGGGCAACTTTTGCTATTTTCTTGTTGTCTTTAGTGACGGAATGCTGAAATAGAAGTGACCCCCCTTTCCCGGGAGATGGGTAAAATTTTGGAAAGAAATGAAATCCAAACGTTTTTTAAGGATTATATAAATATCGCTTTGATGTCATTACAAGAAAGCACAACACCCGTGAATCCAAATGTGTACTTCACATTTCCATATCATTAAAGTCATGTTATATACAGTGTCAATGTTTATGATCACTGTTTGATGTAAAGTTACAAGATGACATGGTGTCATACCCCGGGTTATCCTGATACAGAATGAGCCTGTTTGATGTATTGTGAAGAAAATTTGCCGCTGACCACGCATCAGAATGCACTCATGGTAACCAAAATTAAGATTGGYTTCTCTGAATTGCCTAGTGAAAGYTTAACACTGTAAGATCGTATTTTATAATTAAGCTAGTTATGTAGGTGTAACAGTCACCGATTGAAACGCTATTAGCGCGCACCACCGCTAACTAGCTAGCCATTTCACATCGGTTACATCCGCAACAGAACAAGCTTCCAAATGATGCCCACCTGACCCAGATTGCGATTTATAAATGAACAATTTTTGGGATTGCGTAAACAACAACAGTAATTGTGTGATGGCGGGGCGCAGGGCTGCATTCCAAACCAAACAGCGGGGCGCAGGGCTGCATTCCAAACCAAACAACTGTGCTTGCTCTAGTTCCTCAACGGCAAAGCTAAGAGAGCTAAAAAAAAAAGCCCTTTTTATAGTTGAAGACTCTTCGAGTCATAAAAGTGCATCGAAACGACTTGGGAAATGTGTCCACTTGGAGACACCAGTTAGACCTCTCACTCAAAACCCTTGTACATTTTATGTTGCACCTCCACACATTTTCCAGGAATTATTTTCGTCATGTTACTGAATGTATTCAGAGGATTTTTTTTTAGATTATAAATAATTGCAGTGAAAAGTACAGTGAATGTAAAAATCACAAAATCGACCTTGTAAAAGTTTTGGATTCACTCGTGTGAGGTGAACTGTTGCGTCCTCACCTTTGGTCTGATAATTTGTAGAACGCTTACATTTCAGTATTTTGTGTAGATCAATGACAAAAAAAAAWAAGATTTCAATCACACTTTGTAACACAATCTAGGTCAGGTCTCCAATACCTTCACAGGTTAGGGTTAGTACAGTAGGCCTCCAATACCTTCACAGGTTAGGGTTAGTACAGTAGGCCTCCAATACCTTCACAGGTTAGGGTTAGTACAGTAGGTCTCCAATACCTTCACAGGTTAGGGTTAGTACAGTACGCCTCCATTCCCTGTACAGGTTAGGGTTAGTACAGKAGGTGTCCCTGATTACCTTCACAGCTCCTCCCATCCTCATAAAGGTAGTATCCCGCTGGGCAGTGACACTGGAAGGAGCCAGGGGTGTTCACACAGCGGTGCCGACACAGAAACTCTGAGAAACCACACTCGTCCAGGTCTGCAGTCGACATACACCGTTAGTCGTCATCACAGTAACATGGCATCACAGTAAATCAACACTAGTGGCATGCTACCGTTGGTTTAAATAAACTGATTTTACAGCATTCTACTTGCCTTTAACCATTATGGTAATCGGCCAAACATTATAGCTCAAAGTTAAATAAGGTTCACAGGCAATTCATTAATAATCATTTGTGTCGTCTTTTATGACTCACTAAAACACTGAGTGAATAGCTTAGCTTATCCTTTTGAGACACTGGGTGAATAGCTTAGCGTAGCCTTTTGAGACACTGGGTGAATAAGCTTAGCGTAGCCTTTTGAGACACTGGGTGAATAGCTTAGCGTAGCCTTTTAAGACACTGGGTGAATAGCTTAGCGTAGCCTTTTAAGACACTGGGTGAATAAGCTTAGCGTAGCCTTTTAAGACACTGGGTGAATAAGCTTAGCGTAGCCTTTTAAGACACTGGGTGAATAGCTTAGCTGTGTGTCTGCAACACCATGGTCATTGGTTGTAATTTAACACAGAATACTATGCTCTCTCTCATCATCACCATTGCAGGTGGTCCCGTCAGAAGCCAGCTCAAATCCCTGATCACAGTTACACATGTAGGAGCCGTAGGTGTTGAAACAGCCATGGGTACAGGGGTTGTCCTCACACTCATCCACATCTAGAGGGGAGGTTAGAGGACCACTTTTAATATATCACTATATAAAACACACTAATGCCTAAATAGTTAGTAATGAGGGCACGGTACAGTGTGTGTGTCGTTGTGTGTGTTGTGTGTGTGTGTGTGTGTGTGTGTGTGTGTGTGTGTGTGTGTGTGTGTGCATTATTACATGTAGCACGCTTGTGTGTGTGTGTGTATGTGTGTATGTGTGTGTGGTGTATGTGTGTGTGTGTGTGTGTGTTGTGTGTACCTTGGCAGGTCCTGCTGTCAGGGTTGAGGAGGAAGCCAGGGTTACAGGAGCAGGAATAGGAGCCTGGCACGTTGGCGCACAGCTGCTCGCAGTACCCGTAGCGACACTCATCAATGTTGGACACAGAGAGATGGAAGTTAAATAATCAAATTCTGGACACAGAGAGATGGAAGTTAACAATCAATATCTGGACACAGAGAGATGGAAGTTAACATCAATACGGAATAAATCATTCTGGACACAGAGAGATGGAAGTTAAACAATCAATATCTGGACACAGGAATGGAAGTTAAACAATCAATATCTGGACACAGAGAGATGGAAGTTAAACAATCAATATCTGGACACAGAGAGATGGAAGTTAAACAATCAATATCTGGACACAGACAGAGAGATGAAAAACATGGAATAAATTTATGGAATGAAACAGAGGAAACTGTTTGACACAGGAACTAAACCAAACAGAGGAAACTGACACGCCTAGRGCTGGGCGGTATACCGTATTTTACTATATACAGGTATTGATGCACGGACCGGTTTGGGTTTTTACTTTACCTTCTATAACGGCATTTGAATGTTTGGTTTGTTAATTGTGATACGCCGTGTGTAACGTCCATTTTTATAGTTTACTCTGCTACTTGAGCCATCCCTCTCCGCTCTCTCTCCCCCCAGACCTAGTCCCGCCCCCTGTCACTCAAGGAGCGCATTAGTTGTTGCTTGACGACGAGACACTTGCGTTCAGTCTGCTGGTCAATGCAGCACATGAAACAATGTTGATGACAACGGTGTTATTTCCACGTTGCTTCTTAATATAAATCCACGAGCATTCTATAATTACACTATTAGTTTGTGTTTCTTACATCAGCAAACGGCTAGTTTGTCTTTTCTTAGCAAGTTAAGCTAAATCGTGTTAGCCACTAATGCTAATCGCTAATAAAAGTACTGAGTCAGAGCAAACGTAGCTCGCTAATACAGCCTGATACCAGTGATGGTGGAGGCCTAAATCAGCACGTTGTTAGTGCAACAGTATCTTCTAAATCAAAGAGGAATAGGCGAAGCATGAATATGTTTTAGCTATAAGAATAATGATTTAATGTATAGGGTCCCCAAGGAAACACTGAACATCACTTTGGTTCCTACCCGTCACAATAACTCGTCCCTTACATCTTCATTCGTTGCCATGTCAAACACCCCTGTATTCAAAGTGCCCACTATTATTTATATTCTAAATATAGAATTATAATAAACATTCTATTTCCATGATTCCAAAAGTTCACCCAAGTGGTTTGATCTAAATCGCAACATTTTGTTAAAAATAAGGCCTAGTATTTTTGCCCATATCGTGGCAGTGTGGAAATGATTTCAAATGAGTGGAGGAAATGCAGAACTTGATGGAAATGCAGGAAATTACTTTAGGTTGAAGTTGAATTGAACAGAATAAACCAATCAGAATGGAGAAAGACCCATTGAAATAATTTAGAATATATGTGTTGCCAGCTAGGATCACTCCCTACTCATAAAGCAAATGTACAACTTTTATTAATCAAAAACATAAAATAGCATCAAATACCGTCATAAATTAGAAAAATACCATATGATATGATATTTTGGCCATATCGCCCAGCCCTACTTAGGCGTAGTGATGACATATCTGACCTACCCCTGAAATAGTATGATCTCTGTAAAAGCTCTGATCCCAGCTGTAATGGGTGACCTACAGTTTAACACACACACACACGTGTTTCAGTTCGTACCCTGACACTGTCCCCCGACCAGCCAGTAGCCCTCGGTACAGGAGCAGGTATATCCTCCAGCTGTGTTGATGCACACCTGGGTGGGGTTACACTGGTGGGAGTCTGTCTCACACTCATCAATGTCTGGAAGAGAGAGAGAGGACAGGGTGGGGGGGGAGTGAGAGAGAGAGAGAGAGGGGGGGGTGTCAGGTGGTAGAAACGTCACTATTGGTAGTGTATAGGATACTACGTGGAGTAACTAACCTTGTTAGTCGACTCTACCAAATAATACAATGTTTTTTTCCCCCAGAGGTCGACTACCCCTAACATTCTAAGTTCCTGAAATAATGCAGGTGCTCTGGGATTCTCAAACAGACCTCGAAGCCAGTGACACTGCATTTTTACCATTGTTCGCCTCTAATTAGGGATTTAGACCTGGGACAGTAGGGTGAGTGCAATTAATTATTTACATTTTAGTCATTTAGCAGGCGCTCTTATCCAGAACGACTTACAGTATGAGTGCATACGTTTTCTGACTGCCCCCCCCCCCCCGTGGGAATACCAAACCCTGTCGTGGCAAGACCATGTCCACACGGGACCAGGAAGAACAGAAAACCCAAGGCCGGTTTCGGACCTCAAATGGGGTCTGGGACGTGAAGACCCCGTCTTTCCTATAGCTCAATATCACAGTAAACTCAAATCAAATGTATTTATAAATAGCCTTTACATCGAGCTGATATCTCAAAAGTGCTGTACAGGAAAACCCAGCCTAAAACCCCAAACAGCAAAGCAGATGCAGGTGTACTTGAAGGCACGGTGGCTAGGAAAAGCCTCCCACTAGAAAGGCAACCAAAACCTAGAGAGAGGAACCAGGCTCAATAAGGGGTGGCGTCCTCTTCTGGCTTGTTGCCGAGTGGAGATTTTAAACAGAACATGGCCAAGATGTTCAAATGTTCATAAATGACCAGCAGGGTCAAATAATAATTTATCACAGTCAGTTGTACTAAACTGATGCATTCATCATACATGTTATGCTGTAATTCCCACAGACCGTACATAAAAATATCTCAAATGTCCATCTTCACTGTACTTGGTGATGTTAAACCTTGAATTCCTAATGCAGGTTAAAAAAGGTTATTGGCACAGATTAATTGTTCTGGGTTGACATTCCTTTAACTCCCTTAAAAATCGTTTTAACACTGCCTTACGTCTCCAACATTTCCTTATGTGGATTATCAGCAAATCAAAATGCCAAACATTTTATGCTCCTCAGAACAATTATAAGTCATATTTTAAGAGAGAGAGTGAGAAAGACGAGCGAGAGAAGAGCGGGAACAGGCAGAAGAGGCGCGAGAAGCAGAAGAGCAGAAAGGCAAGACAGAGAGGAGCAGCGGAGAAAGCAGAGAGGACTGTCGCGAGAACAGCATGAGACGAAGAAGAGCGAGAAAGAGGAGAGAGACAGAGAGCGCGAGAGAAGGCAGAGCAGCGCAGAGCGAGAAAAGGCAGAGAGACGAGGAGAAAGACAGAGAGAGTAGACGCGAGCGGAGAAAGGCAGAGAGAGTGAGCGGAGAGCGAGAAAGAGCAAGAAAGAGAGCGCGAGCAGACAGAACAAGCGAGAGAGCAGATGAGCAGAGCGAGAAAGCAGGACGAGAGAGCGAGCCGAAGAGAACAGAGAGAGAGACGAGAAGCGAGAGAGAGGCGAAAAGGCAGAAGAGCGCGAGAGAAAGGCAGAGAGAGAGGCGGAGCGAGACAGGCAGAGAGAGGCACGCAGAGAGACAGGAGAGGAGCCGGAGAGAGACAAGAGATGAGATCCGATTAAGAGCTCTCT
>NW_019945829.1:29010-38768 GCF_002910315.2 Salvelinus sp. IW2-2015 | reverse complement strand
CAAAAACATGTTCAGATGACTGTTCTACTTGTCTTCTGTCTCTCTCTCTCTCTCCAAGCGAGAACAGATGGGTGATACTTGCATTTATTCCCTCTGATGGTGCTTGTACGCATGAGGCATGTTCCTCTCTTCGACAAATAAACTCGTAGAGAGTCTAATACTCGTGACACGAGTACCGGACTGCGTCTTGTCTGTCATGATGTCGATGATGCTGTACTTGACCTACATACACCTGTAGAGAGCCTACTACTCTTCCGATACAAAGGACTGCGTCGTCATCTGAGGCATGTCGGCTCTGACAAATACAGAGTAGAGCGTTACTACTGGATCACCGCATACACGGACTCGGAGTGGCTACTGAACGCGCATGCTTGCTGCTGACAAAACGGTAGCATGAGTCGATATCTAACTCACGTGAAAGGGCGTCACATTAAGGACTAGGCTGATGCGCATGAGGCATGTGCTAATCCTGACAAATACAAGGACAAGCTTGTAAAGAGTGCTACGAACTCACAGGCGAGAACAAGAGCATAAAGGAGACTGGCCATTAAAGGGTGTGGGGGAGGCATGTGATACATGACAGGAATAGGCAGTTCTGTAGATATAAATTGCAATCGTTAAAATACTGGTTCTGATAGAAGGTCTGTGAACTAGTACGTTGAGCGGCAGTTTGAAGAATGAGCTGTCTTCACACGGAATTAATTTATCTGCTGATAGTGGGTGAAAAGACACGTTCATGGAAGAATGGGGACACGATGAACTCCTGGGCTCGCGTCGGATGCCATCTGTTCACGTGGAGGGGGTGTATTTGGATGGGAAGGCAACAACTAGACGAGTGGGGATTCTCTGTTCGAGGGAACTCGATTATGCGTACCGAATTTATACCAGAGCAGTAAGTGAACAGGTTCAGACTTGTTCCTCCATGCATACGTCTACATACCTACACACAGGCACAAGAGTATGGTCTTCTACCTCTCTTCATATCTCCATGTATTCACGTAGTCATCCTCACCCCATCCACCCTTCCTTTTGACTCCTACTCTACCTACTACTCTTCTTCTTCTGACCCCCACCTCCTTTCCTCTCTCTTTCTTCTCTGCTAAACGTCTTTCTTTCACAATACACCCAAACACACACACAACACAACAACCACACACCACACCACACCATGCAACAACAACAATCACATACACACACAACACGACACACACAGACAGAGAGAGAGACAAGTCAGCAGAGAGGAAGATAAGTATTTTACTCGCTTCAAGGAAGGAAGGAATTGATTGGCCCATGTAGGAGCCTTCTGACCTGGAATATGAATGGGGACGGGAGAGAAAGAAAGACGTAGAGAAGAAAGAAGGCGAGGAAAGGAGGGGTAGCGAGAGGAAGAGTAGATAGCATAGGAAGTCAAGGGAGGGGGAGAGACACTAATACAGGAGATTGAAGATAGGGGTAGGAAGACATAACTCTTGTATAGAGTAGAGAGTGCACTGTTCCCTAGCTGCTGTGATAGTAGAGGCTACATACAGACAGGTCTGGAAGTTGTTGTCTTCAATGATCAAACCCAAATCAGGGTGGATCACGCAGTCTCTGTAGCTGAAACGCTTTCACCCACAGAGAAATATTCCGTTGAGGTTTCAAAATCGAGTAGCAGACTTCGACAGTGTATTTGTAGAGCACATGCTCATGCAACAGCCAGTTCCTTATCATTCCAGTAGTAGACTCTGTTACAAGTGTTTTGTCAGGACAGATATGCCTCATGCAACACAGCTACGTTTCCAGTAGTAGACTCTCTAGTGTTTTTTGTCAGAGCACATGCCCTCATGCCCACAGTCCTTAATGTTCCCGTAGTAGCAACGCTCTTACAGTGTTTTGTCAGAGCAATGCTCATGCCCACAGTCCTTATCGTTCAGTATAACTCTTAAG
Organism: Salvelinus sp. IW2-2015; assembly: GCF_002910315.2. Taxonomy (NCBI): domain Eukaryota; kingdom Metazoa; phylum Chordata; class Actinopteri; order Salmoniformes; family Salmonidae; genus Salvelinus; species Salvelinus sp. IW2-2015. Next base: position 36,842 of record NW_019945829.1, on the reverse strand, counting down.
CTGTTGTAAGCATGCGTATGCCAGACAGTCCGTATGTTCAAGTAAGTAGACTCTCTACAGTGTTTTGTCAGAGCAATGCCTATGCACACCAGTTCTTATGGTTCAGTAGTTAGTTCTACAGTGTTCTTTGTCAGAATCTAATTATCAATACAAATGTTTTATGAAGCCTTCTTTATGAGCGGATGGTCAAAGTGCTGTAGAAACCAGCTAAAACCCAAACGATGCAATGAGGTGTAGAGCACGGTGGCTTAGGAAAAACTCCCTAGAAAGGCAGATAGGAAGAAACTAGAGAGGAACCAGGCTATGAGGGGTGGCAGTTCCTCTTCTGGCTGCTGCCGGGTGGAGATTATAAAGAAATGGCAAGAGGTTAAATGTTCATGATGAGCAGCAGGGTACATATAAATAATGCCACATACTTATCCACACAGTCCTTATCGTTTTCAGTAGAGACTCTATACAGTGTATTTGTCAGACCATGCCTAATGGCACATCAGTACTATCGTTCCAGTAGGTAAGCTGGTTATTAGATGTATTAACGTATTTCATACATATTTTAACGTATTTTCTGGCAAGGTTCATTATGGAATATCTGGTTATTTTTTCTCCCATCTTTCCTTTTCAGCTCTTTAAATTTTTTTGTGTGCGATATGGTGATAACATGGAGAGTGTGAGTGAGTGGGTCAACGCGCCTGAATTAGACGTATCTTTATGTCTCTATTTTGGTTTGGTCAGGCGTGAGTGGGGGTGGGGCATGTTCTATGTTTTTTGTTCTTTTTTTCTATTTTTTGGTTGTTTGGCCGGGTGTGTTCTCAATCAGAGGCAGCTGTCGATCGTTGTCTCTGATTGAGAACCATACTTAGGTAGCCTTTTTCCACCTGTGTTTGTTGGGTAGTTGTTTTTCTGTTTTGTGTCTGTACAGCAGGACTGGTGTTTGTTTCATTCTCTTTGTGTTAATTTTGTTAGTGTTCTGTTTTATATAAATACATGAACAGTCCACACTGCACTTTGGTCGATGATTCCCTTATTTCAGACGAGAACGTTACGTGAGACACCCCCAATTTGTTGTTTTTTTTGACAGGCATGGGCTCTGGATGGTAACAACCCCAGTTCACTAGGTCTAATCTGTCTGTCTCCCTCACCCGCGTGCCTAACAATACACTGATGCAATAGATAACATCAGTTCTTTTGTCTAACTCTAACCCAGTCCCCAACCTCTCTATCTAGTCTAACAACCCCCCATTCCTATAATCCAGTAGACAGGACAGAAGTCTGGTTGCGGTTGTTAGGCAACGCTGGCTATGACGGTTTGCCAAGCGGAATACTGTGGCCAGGCAGACGGCAGTCTGCTGGGGGGAGTGCGGTATGGGGGTTTGGTGGTTGTGTCGGATGTAGAGGGGGTAGGACCTACGCAGTTTAGGTGCCAACGTCTTCCGCCGAGATTGTGCTGATTGAACGGTAGGTGGTGTAACAAAGAGAGGGGGGGGGGGGCAAAGGAGGAGAGGGAGATGGAAGAAGGAGAGGGGGATGGAAGGAGAGGGGAGAAGGAGAGGGAGAGAAGGAGGGGGGAGGAAGGAGAGGGGGAGTGGAAGGAGAGGGAGAGAGATGAGGCGAGGGGAGAGGAGGGAGAGGGATTGAAGAGAAGGCATGAAGGGGGAGAGGAAGGAGAGGGGAGAGAGAGGGAATGGAGGGGGGAATACGAGAGGGGGTGAGGAGGGGATGGAAGGAGAGGGAAAGGGAAAGGGAGAAGGGGAGCGAAGCGAAATGCAGGAGGAGAGAGAAAGAGAGGAAGAGAGAGCGGAGGGGAGGAAGGGAGGAAAGTAGGAAGGGACGAAAGCGAGGGGATGGAAGGAGGAGGGAAATGAGTATGATGGGAGAAGGGAGGGGGAAGTGAGGGGGGGGATGCTGGCGGCTTTGGCTGGTGGAGGTGCTATTGAAGTCTGTATCTTTTAATTCCACAATGATTCCTCTATTCAATGTTGCCAAAGCGGGCTTCTTCCATGGTCATATGTAAAAAGCACTTAGTAGACAACTGAAAATCTACTGACATCCAGGTTATGACCAACTGTTTTAATGGCACTCACGCACACTAAAAAAGTGGAAGAAAAGACATGATTTGAATTAGGCATATGGATATGTGGATTGCGATTCCGAATGGATAATTGGAGTAATACTGACGTCAGATCTTAACTGTAAGATACCCTTCTTCTTCTCTGTGGTGTTGTAGGGGTTTTAATAAGAAAAGATGAACTTATCCAGGCGCATCGACGAGGCCGTTGGGAGTAAATGATTCGAGCTGACCAATGCTAATGGTCCATAAAGTTACAAGGGTTAAAAAACGACTCTACTGACACTGATAACGATACTATTCACGACTTTATGGCCTTTCCTCTTTTGTCTTAACAGAGATATGAAACTCACTGATCCTCAAGCGCTACTTTGTCGGAGGTTTATTGAAGAATATGAAGAGAGGTATAACCATTAAGATTGAAGAATGGCATAGTGTGTTGTGTGTGTGTGGTGTGTGTGTGTGTCGTGTGTTTGTTGTGTGTGTGTGTGTGGTGTGTGTGTGTGTGGTGTGTGTGTGTTGTGTGTGTGTGTGGTGTGTGTGTGTGTGTGTGTGTGTGGTGTGTGTGTGTTGTTTGTTGTGTGTGTGTGTGTGTGTGGTGTGTGTGTGTGTGTGTTGTGTGTGTGTGTGTGTGTGTGTGTGTGATGTGTGTATGATAGGCATCAAGTAATAAGCATCAATAAGTAAAGACAACAGCCAAGGGTCCTCAAAACTATTTGATGCTTGATGTCTATGGAGAACAGGATATCTTTGTGTTCATGTGCCTTTCACCCTTGTAGTGCACAGGTCAGTTCTCAAATTCCATATATCCAAAAATGCTTAAAGGCAATATGATAAGAAGTCATTCCATTTTCCCCCATTTTTATAACRCCGAAATGMGGGATCAAAGGGACAGCAGTATTGTATTAGAGAAAATGTGAGAGAATAACCACTTCTATTAAATYTGTGATAACCTTCTTCCATTGAAAACAACATCATTGCTTTCTCCAGTGGCTGTTATTTTCTTATCTCCAAGGTCATTCTGAATGGCAGGTCTGCTCTATGATACAATAGAGAAAACACTATGGACCGAGAATKAAAACCCATTCAGTGCCAATAGAATAACTGAAGCTGTCCTTGACTATAGTTATCTATCACCASGGACATCCAGAGAGGCTCTTGATGTTGTTACAAAAATCTCCTRGGAAACAGRTTGTCTTATGACATAAAACGGAGCTTCAGGGCTCAATCGTTATGACATAAAACGGAGCTTCAGGGCTCAATCGTTATGACATAAAACGGAGCTTCAGGGCTCAATCCGTTATTGTTCCCTAGCCAAATCTACATTGAGTGTACAAAACATTAGGAACAGTTGAGCGTGAAAAACCCAGCAGCATTGCAGTTCTTGACACTTTCAAACAGGTGCGCCTGGCACCTCCTACCATACCCCATTTAAAAGGCACTTAAATATTTTGTCTTGCCCATTCACCCTCTGAATGGCACTCATACACAATCCATGTCTCAATTGTCTCAAGGCTTAAAAAATCCTTCTTTAACCTGTCTCCTCCCTTTCATCTACACTGATTTGGATTTAACAGGTGACATCAATAAGGGAGCATAGCTTTCACCTGCTCAGTCTATGTCATGGAAAGAGCAGGTGTTCTTAATGTTTTGTACACTCAGTATTTATACACTACCGGTCAGAAGTTTTAGAACATCTACTCATTCAAGGGTTATTATTTATTTTTACTATTTTCTACATTGAGGAATAATAGTGAGACATCAAAATTATGAATAACACATATGGAATCATGTAGTAACCCAAAAGGTGTTAAACAAATCAAATATAATTTATATTTGAGATTCTTCAAAGTAGCCACCCTTTGCACAGTGTTGGCATTTCTCCAACCAGCTTCACCTGGAATGCTTTCCAACAGTCTTGAAGGAGTTCCCACATATACTGAGCACTTGTTGGCTGCTTTTCCTTCACTCTGCGGTCCGACTCATCCCAAACTATCTCAATTTGGTTGAGGTCGGAGGATTGTAGAGGCCAGGTCATCTAATGCAGCACTCCATCACTCTCCTTCTTGGTAAAATAGCCTTTATACAGCCTGGAGTGTGTTGGGTTAATGTCCTGCTAAAAAACAAATGATAGTCCACTAAGCGCAAACCAGATAGGATGGCGTATCGCTGCAGAATGCTGTGGTAGCCATGCTGGTTAAGTGTGCCTTGAATTCTAAATAAATCACAGACAATGTCACCAGCAAAGCACCCCCAGACCAAAACTCCTCCTCCTTCATGCTTTACGGTGGGAAATACACATGCAGAGATCATCCGTTCACCCACACCGCGTCTCCCAAAGACACGGCGGTTGGAACCAAAAATCTCAAATTTGGACTGTAGACCAAAGGACAAATTTCCACCGGTCTAATGTCCATTGCTTGTGTTTCTTGGCCTAAGCAAGTCTCTTCTTATTATTGGTGTCCTTTAGTAGTAGTTTCTTTGCAGCATTTTGACCATGAAGGCCTGATTCACGCAGCCTCCTCTGAACAGTTGATGTTGAGATGTGTCTGTTACTTGAACTCTGTGAAGAATTTATTTGGGCTGCAATTTCTGAGGCTGGTAACTCTAATGAACTCGGGTCTTCCATTCCTGTGGCAGTCCTCATGAGAGCCAGTTTCATCATAGCACTTGATGATTTTTGCGACTGCACTTGAAGAAACTTTCAAGTTCTTGACATTTTCCGTATTGACTGACCTTCGTGTCTTAAAGTAATGATGGACTGTCTTTTCTCTTTGTCTATTTGAGCTGTTCTTGCCATAATATCGACTTGGTCTTTCACCAAATAGGGCTATCATCCACAAATTAACTTTTAAGAAGGCACACCTGTTAATTGAAATGCATTCCATACGTCATAAAGCTGGTTGAGAGAATGCCAAGAGTGTGCAAAGCTGTCATCAAGGCAAAGGGTGGCTATTTGATTAACACTTTTTTTGTTTATTATATGATTCCAAATGTGTTATTTCATAGTTTTGATGTCTTCGCTATTATTCTACAATGTAGAAAATAGAAAAAAATCAGAAAAACCCTGGAATGGAGTAGGTGGTCTAAAACCTTTGACCAGTAGTGTTTTTAAATATTACAGTACAGTCAAAGGTTTGGACACAATTACTCATTCAACTGTTTTTCTTTATTTTTTACTATTTTTAAATTGTAGAATTATGACGGTTTTGGAGCAGTGACTTCTTCCTTGCTGAGCGGCCTTTCAGGTTATGTCGATATAGGACTCGTTTTACTGTGGATATAGATACTTTTGTACCTGTTTCCTCCAGCATCTTCAGAAGGTCCTTTGCTGTTGTTCTGGGATTGATTTGCACTTTCACACCAAAGTACGTTCATCTCTAGGAGACAGAACGTGTCTCCTTCTTGAGTGGTATGACGGCTGTGTGGTCCCATGGTGTTTATACTTGCGTACTATTGTTTGTACAGATGAACTACGTTCTGGCGTTTGGAAATTGCTCCCAAGGATGAACGAGACTTGTGAAGGTCTACAATTTTTCTTCTGATGTCTTGGCTGATTTCTTTTGATTTTACCATGATGTCAAGCAAAGAGGCACTGAGTTTGAAGGTAGGCCTTGAAATACATCCACAAGTACAACTCCAATTGACTCAAATTATSTCAATMAGCCTATCAGAAGCTTCTAAAGCCATGACATAATTTTCTGGAATTTTCCAAGCTGTMTAAAGGCACAGTCAACTTAGTGTATGTAAACTTCTGAACCACTGGAATTGTGATACAGTGAATTATAAATGAAATAATCTGTCTGTAAACAATTGTTGGAAAAATGACTTGTCATGCACAAAGTAGATGTCCTAACCGACTTGCCAAATCTATAGTTTGTTAAAAAGAAATTTGGGGAGTGGATGAAAAAGGAGTTTTAATGAGTCCAGCCTAAGTGTATGTAAACTTCCGACTTCAACTGTATATATCCAAAAAGGTAGAAGTTTGTGATGCTATATATAACCTTCAAAAGGGGGGAAGCATATACATAAAACAGATTAATGATATGGTTATAAGCATCATTTTGAGGATTATTGACTAATCTCATTATTTTATCTAGAGTGATTTATTTGAACACTCATGCCCATTGTGATTGYTGAGTTTAGTTTGAATGTATATTGAAGCGAGCTGAATTGGGATAAACYCTTTGTTTTTCTTATACAATATATCTCTCTCTCAGCCCTGAGTGCTTTTGCTATGAAAAATGACTTGGGCTGCATCCCAATGCACCKACCCTGTTCCCTATGTAGTGCACCTTTTTTGACCAYAGCCCCATGGGGTAAAAYGTTTTGCACTTTATAGGGAATAGGGTGCCATTTGGAACARGACCTTGAATTTAATAGCAGGTTGTAATTGTGATGTAATTTTAGTTGTGTAATAAATTGTGTGATGAGGCTGATGACCTCATCCTTGCGTTAATTCTCTCTATGCCCCCATCCTGGCTTTTTTATGCACACACACCTATAATAACACACAACCAACGCGATGATACACTTCAATCACATATGGTATGGCATATCTTGTATAGAATCTTGTATCTTGCACACAAACACACACACACATTGTGAGGACTTTTTTGGGGACAAACAATTGATTTCCATTAAAAATCCTATTTTCCCTAACCGATAACCCTAAAAGTAATCCCAAACCCTAAATGTAAATCTAAACCCTAAACTTAATCCTAACCCCTAACCCCAACCCTAAACCTAATTCTAACTATAACCCTAAACCTAAAATCAATTTTTGCAAGTAAAGCAAAATGGCCTCACTTCTCTGATTTTTTTTTGTTGGTTTACTATTCTTGTGAGGACTTCTGGTACTTACAAGTATAATAAAAACGTGTACYTACACACGCACAGGTAGGCTAAACAAGCTTTAGGCTATTTGTCTTCACCTAACCCTTTGAGCAACCTATCCAAATCTTTGACCGAAATCTCATTCTGATTCTGTCTGGCGCTTTCAAAGCATTAAGCAAGCTCTGCTTTGTAAACATCTCACAATGACATTCAGAACATGAGCACATCGGCCCGGTCGCTCACAGCTCTATGAAATATGTTATGTCGGATTTTGACATGGAACATGGGTGTGTGCCTTCTGACGTCAATATATATATTTTTATATAAAGTCTCAAATGCATGCTGTTTATCGTCTGCATATAGATAGAGTACATGAGACCCTCCCGGTGTAAAATAGAGTATCCAGGAATTCGTGTTGCGTATCAGTCACCAGGGGTTTTATCATCCGATTTTGCGCTGCTGACGTAGGCTATTCAAGTTAAAAAACATTTTTTTTTTACATCGTACCGCAGTGTCTGTAAAATTCCTTTAATGTCGTGTCCACCAATTGAATTCATCCAAGCCCTTCTCGCCAGCCTTCCTCCCCAATACCCCTTCTTCTATCACTCTATTTTTAGAGCGCACTGTAATCCCTCCCCCCTCTCCATTTTCCTCCCTCTCCAGCTCTATTTACCTATTTTATGGCACGCAGTCAAAGGCAGAGAGCAAGCTCTGTTTAAATCAAATCACATTTATTTATCACATGCTCCGGATAGAACTTTACCATGAAATGCTTACTTATGAACCATTTCCCAAGATGCAGAGTAATAAAAAAAAAACAAGGAATAAAATACACAACAATGAAGCACCAGTACCATATCAATGGGTAGATGAAAATGCGCAGCGCTCCGTTTTTAGGTCAGTGGGACACGCAATGGCGCTCTCTCTCTCC
>NW_019945829.1:0-24240 GCF_002910315.2 Salvelinus sp. IW2-2015 | reverse complement strand
CGCGAGTCAATTCGGATACTACTGGTCCGTCCGGTGGCCCGGTCCTGCCAAAGTTGTTGCATCAGGTCGAAGCAATAGGGATCAGCACCGTGGGGGCAAACAGGGAGCGCGCGCGCCAACAAAAAAGACGTGACGAGGCAGCCTATGGGCTGTTACGCAACCACTGACCCACTAACACACATTCTAGAGGGGAGAGGGAGAGAAACTGGAGCAAGCGCCCAACATAACAGTCGGGACTCAATGCAAAAGGGGGAGACACTGCTTCTAGTAAGCTACAACCAGACAGACTGACCTCAGAGCAAGTAAGAGGAGCAAGAGCTGCTCCCGAAAGCTTTTTTAAAATTCTCTCAGACAAATGAAACATCTAGCTATTTGACCATTTCTGTTGAAAGAAATAGAGGATACGAGCCAACTTCAACTGCGGAAGGCGATTGCTTTGTGTCCGGCATTGTGCATTTCTGCTGGAGACACGTCAGTTGTTCGTTAAAGGTACGTTGGAGCTATTGATGTGCTTAGTTCTGTGCGGAAATGTTCGATTGGTTTGAATGCTGGATAACGAATTATTTAGAATTTGATATTGTTTAAAAGTGCAACACTGTTGCGGATTCCGATTCTCATTATGCTTTTAGGTATGGGTATTGTTCACATGCGGGCGACTCGCCCCTACCGGTAGACAGCCACTGTATGTGTGACTTTGACTTATTTGTAGTCATTGTGGTTTATTTTAACCAGTTCCCTTTCCCAATTATTCATTCATACTGTATATTCCTCAAGCTTAGCACATTCTCAGTTTTAATCAAGGCATTGTATTGTAAGTGTTGGATGCTGTTGTGAAGAGAAGCTGATTCACATTGCTCAATGCGCTCAATGTCAGGTCGGGCGTTTTTTCCCTCATGGTATTTGTTCAATGGATGGGTAGTAAATCCACTGTGCAATAGATTGGAATATAAACCGTTTTGGGGGTGGCCTCGTGCTGTGAAGAGCATTGTCTGGAGTTATTGTAGTTTAAACGTGTTTTTTCTTTCCTTACTTAAAAATATTTGTTTCATATTTATTTAAATATTTGGTTTATTGACATGTTGCTAAATCTAAATAGCAGGTGTGTGAGCTATATTTTATTTATGAAGTTGTCATTAATAGCCTTGATAAGTCTAATAATATACAGGTAGGTTAATTATAGGCAAAGTATACTGAAAACGAATAGAACATTCTTCTTTTATTCAGCGCAATAAATTGTGTACTGGTGCAGGCAAGTTCGTCATTAATCTAGATTAGCAGATTCATCGCCCTGTCGGTGTGGAATCCGACCCTCGCTCGTTTTCCATGTTTCTGGAATTCTTTTGATCGATGAGTGGAAACATTGTGACGTTCCTGACATTCTAGTTTTCTGTTTTCCCTCGCTACTTTGTTTCTAAAACATACTATTATTGTGTCTGGGCGAAAACCAAAACCGAGACAGAGAAAGAGATGGCTCATCTGGTGGCTGTGGTGATTCTTTAGGGGGAAGAAAGACAGCAGAGCAAAATAGGAGGGAATTCCTATCTGGCTGTCTCCCACTGTGGAAKAAAGACAGAGAAKAGTGTCCTGGAAGGTGTAACCACTAAAAATATTATGCAAATGAYGAAAGGAGGAAAGGAGCTGCCACCMTGATAAAGATATACTGTAAACTAGTATTATTAMGTAATAAAATGGTCATACTCTAGATTGTTATGATGAGGTTGAAGCTAGGTCAAGTTGTTATGATGAGGRTGYGACTAGATCTATATTSTTATGAGGTTGAGACTAGGTCAGGTTGTTATGATGAGGTTTATACTAGGTCAGGTTGTTATGATGTGYTTGWTACCAGGTCAGGTTGTTATGAGGTTGATACCAGGTCAGGTTGTTATGACGAGGTTGAGACTAGGTCAGGTTGTTATGAGAGGTTGAGACTAGGTCAGGTTGTGTAACCCAGACAAGCTCTATAGCCAAATGAAGTGGCTAGAAAGTACTCTACTTGTACTGAGTTCAGTTAGTGTGTCAGTGATAGACGGAGTAGAGACGGCTTTAGATCCGATCCCAAAAATAAAACCAGACCTTATTTAGTCTTACTTGAGCTATTGTTAGATATGAAAGCAGGATGTGTGGAAAGACTTAGAGCTACATTTTTGGTCTACAACTCGGTTCACCGTGACATGAAACATAATCAGGAGGGCTTTTCTTTGACTTTGCCACAACAGCGTCTGTTGACCGAATTCTGATTTCAGTGTGTACTGCCTGGTACAAGCTGCCATATATAAAAACACTAGAAGGACAAACGTTTTGTGGGTTCGTGGTACTTCGTAGACTCCTGCCACTCTTAGATTTAGCCTCTGTGGAATCTGAAGCAGCTGAACACCTTGGCTGCCGATAGTGAAGTCACTTTTAGGGTACTTTAACCTAGGCTATAACCTTGAAGGATGCTTGGACTTACACCTTGCAAACAACACCCTCGTTTTATTGCAAGTGAATGGAGAGCAGAAGTCCATGTTACAGTATTACAGATCTTTATGGGTAGGAAGTTGTAGAGGGATTAGAGATGTTTGGCACAGGTTTGGTGCATCTATATTGGTCTGTTGTAACGTAATTTGGCCTATTCTAAAGGATGATAAGTACATCCTAAATGGACATTGATAAGAACATTGATAAGGAACATTGAACATAAAATAAAGTGCATTTGCCTAGTTGCAGATGGAAAGAAGGGGGGGGGGTAGCCTAGTCCGCAAGCTCATGTGACAGAGAGGACGACATGCTTATATAGAACTAGAGTTGACCTAGAATGTCTCCCTAGATTCCAGGTGCCTTTTCTTAGAAGACAAAGCCAGAACCTAAAAGGAGCGCCGCTGACCGGCCTCTCCACCAATGTCCATTTATGTGGGTGCTCATCATGTCTTGGAGATGGAAGGGAAAAGGGATGCTTTGCATTACTGTCAGTCTTGCCTTTGGGGGGGTCAAGGTGGTGGTGAAACGCCTGAGAACGGCTTTGGCTGTGCTAACATTTCCCATCCGTCTTTAACATCTCCCCCAGCTAAACTCGCTGGTGGTAAAATCCTAGCTGTGAGTGAGTATTCCTAGGGCTTGATAATTGTGTGGGAAGCAAGGGAGATTTCTGTCTTTTGAAAATCTTCAATGCTTTTTTCTTTGTATTATCCCTTTGGAATGATAATTTGGCTGTAGCATCCAGTATTTACTGCAATATTACAGAGAGAATTAACCTCTAAAATGTGCTCACTCTGACCTCCAGTGTGTGACCTGTAGGTGTGGCTAATATTTCAGCATTAAGCAAGCTCTGCTTTGTAAACATCTCCCAATGACATTCAGAACATGAGCACATCAGCCCGGTCGCTCACAGCTCTATGAAATATGTTATGTCGGATTTTGACATGGAACATGGGTATGTGCCTTCTGACGTCAATATATATATATTTTTTAAAGTCTCAAATGCATGCTGTTTATCGTCTGCGTATAAGATAGAGTAGCATAGAGACCCCCCGGTGTCAAATAGAGTATCCAGGAATTCGTGTTGCGTACAGTCACCAGGGTTTTATCATCCGATTTTGCGCTGCTGACGTAGGCTATTCAAGTTAAAAAACATTTTTTTTACATCGTACCGCAGTGTCTGTAAAATTCCTTTAATGGTCGTCCACCAATTGAATTCATCCAAGCCCTTCTCGCCAGCCTTCCTCCCCAATACCCCTTCTCTATCACTCTATTTTTAGAGCGCACTGTAATCCCTCCCCCCTCTCCATTTCCCTCCCTCTCCAGCTCTATTTACCTATTTTATGGCACGCAGTCAAAGGCAGAGAGCAAGCTCTGTTTAAATCAAATCACATTTATTTTACATGCTCCGGATAGAACTTTACCATGAAATGCTTACTTATGACCATTTCCAACGATGCAGATAATAAAAAAAAACAAGGAATAAAATACACAACAATGAAGCACCAGTACCATATCAATGAGGTAGATGAAAATGCGCAGCGCTCCGTTTTTAGGTCAGTGGGACACGCAATGGCGCTCTCTCTCTCTCCCATTTTTTTGGGGGGGGGCTGAGGGGTGGTATGGCATATGACATAATAGCTATGCACTAGTAAGCTACGCAGTAGAATGAGAGGAGGAGAATGAATAGAWTCATGGTCTTTCATGAGGGCTGGGGGAAAGTTTGCAGAATTAATTCATAGACAAAGATCTGCAAGCATGTGCCTTGATATTTAACAATTAGGAATATCACATGTATTTCTTTCTTTTTTTTAATCTAGAGGTCTTTGTATTTAATTTAGAGGTCTTTGTATTTAATTGACCTGTTGCAAAGTAAAAGCAGGTGTTGCCAATCAAGACTTGTGCCCTGAGGTTTTCGCCGGCCATATGTTTAATGTTTAACACTAGCCTGTACATGATTTCCCATCGCCGAAGCAGAATGCATTACAGTCATCTCCCAGTCAGTACAACTATATTTACTATTTATATATTTCTTGCAAAACCTTGTACTAAAACAAAACACTCAAGTCCTATTTAGGTGTAATTAAATTACACCAATTATATCAGGTGGTTTAATTCCGGTATTTTGCGCCAGTCTGTATAAAGTTGCTTGTTCCCATGGGATCTTAATGGGACTAGCTCTTTTGCGTAATTAAAATAACCAGAAACAGGGCTTGTGTGTGTTGAGTTGTCCAACTCCAGGACATGATGCAATAGAGGGAAACCCCTCAGTCYGCAGAGCAGCAGTCACTGAGCTTTTTAGGCTGCTGCCAGTTGGTCTGTTTACAGAACAGCCTTTCTTTCCCAATTTGAATATTGGTCAAACCAGTCTAACTCAGACTGGGGGAAGCAGGAGTGTGGAAAGACTTAGAGCACATTTTGGTCTACAACTCGGTTCACCGTGACATGAAACATAATCAGGAGGGCTTTTCTTTGACTTTGCCACACAGCGTCTTTGACCGAATTCTGATTCAGTGTGTACCTGCCTGGTACAAGCTGGCCATATATAAAAACACTAGAAGGCAAAACGTTTTGTGGGTTCGTGGTACTTCGTAGACTCCTGCCACTCTTAGATTTAGCCTCTGTGGAATCTGAAGCAGCTGAACACCTGGCTGCCGATAGTGAAGTCACTTTTAGGGTACTTTAACCTAGGCTAAACCTTGAAGGATGCTTGGACTTACACCTTGCAAACAACACCCTCGTTTTATTGCAAGTGAATGGAGAGCAGAAGTCCATGTTACAGTATTACAGATCTTTATGGGTAGGAAGTTGTAGAGGGATTAGAGATGTTTGGCACAGGTTTGGTGCCATCTATATTGGTCTGTTGTAACGTATTGGCCTATTCAAAGGATATAAGTACATCCTAAATGGACATTGATAAGAACATTGATAAGGAACATTGAACATAAATAAAGTGACATTGCCTAGTTGCAGATGGAAAAGAAGGGGGGGGGGTAGCCTAGTCCGCAAGCTCATGTGACAGAGAGGACGACAGCTTATATAGAACTCAGAGTTGACCTAGAATGTCTCCCTAGATTCCAGGTGCCTTTTCTTAGAAGACAAAGCCAGAACCTAAAATGGAGGCGCCCTGACCGGCCTCTCCACCACATGTCCATTTATGTGGGTGGCTCATCATGTCTTGGAGATGGAAGGGAAAGGGATGCTTTGCATTACTCAGCTCTGCCTTTGGGGGGGTCAAAGGTGGTGGTGAAACGCCTGAGAACGGCTTTGGCTGTGCTAACATTTCCCATCCGTCTTTAACATCTCCCCCAGCTAAACTCGCTGGTGGTGAAATCCAAGCTGTGAGTGAGTCATCCTAGGGCTTGATAATTGTGTGGAAGCAAGGGAGATTCTGTCTTTTGAAAATTTCAATGCTTTTTTCTTTGTATTATCCCTTTGGAATGATAATTTGGCTGTAGCATCCAGTATTTACTGCAATATTACAGAGAGAATTCAACCTCTAAAATGTGCTCACTCTGACCTCCAGTGTGTGACCTGTAGGTGTGGCTAATATTTCAGCATTAAGCAAGCTCTGCTTTGTAAACATCTCACAATGACATTCAGAAATGAGCACATCAGCCCGGTCGCTCACAGCTCTATGAAATATGTTATGTCGGATTTTGACATGGAACATGGGTATGTGCTTCTGACGTCATATAATTATATTTTTTAAAGTCTCAAATGCGCTGTTTTATCGTCTGCGATAAGATAGAGTAGCATAGAGACCCTCCCGGTGTCAAATAGAGTACCAGGAATTCGTGTGGCGTATCAGTCACCAGGGTTTATCATCCGATTTTGCGCTGCTGACGTAGGCATTCAAGTTAAAAAACATTTTTTTACATCGTACCGCAGTGTCTGTAAAATTCCTTTAATGTCGTGTCCACCAATTGAATTCATCCAAGCCCTTCTCGCCAGCCTTCCTCCCCAATCCCCTTCTCTATCATCTATTTTTAGAGCGCACTGTAATCCCTCCCCCCTCTCCATTTCCTCCCTCTCCAGCTCTATTTACCTATTTTATGGCACGCAGTCAAAGGCAGAGAGCAAGCTCTGTTTAAATCAAATCACATTTATTTGTACATGCTCCGGATAGAACTTTACCATGAAATGCTTACTTATGAGCCATTTCCCAACGATGCAGATAATAAAAAAAAACAAGGAATAAAATACACAACAATGAAGCACCAGTACCATATCAATGAGGTAGATGAAAATGCGCAGCGCTCCGTTTTTAGGTCAGTGGGACACGCAATGGCGCTCTCTCTCTCTCTCTTCTTTTGATCGATGAGTGGAACATTGTGACGTTCCTGACATTCTAGTTTTCTGTTTTCCCTCGCTACTTTGTTTCTAAAACATATCATTATTGTGTCTGGGCGAAAACCAAAACCGAGACAGAGATGGCTCATCTGGTGGCTGTGGTGATCTTTAGGGGGAAGAAAGACAGCAGAGCAAAATGAGGGAATTCCTATCTGGCTGTCTCCCACTGTGGAAAAAAGACAGAGAAAAGTGTCCGTGAAGGTGTAACCACTAAAAATATTATGCAAATGAGGAAAGGAGGAAAGGAGCTGCCACCTTGATAAAGATATACTTAAACTAGTATTATTATGTAATAATGGTCATACTCTAGATTGTTATGATGAGGTTGAAGCTAGGTCAAGTTGTTATGATGAGGTTGAGACTAGATCTATATTGTTATGAGGTTGAGACTAGGTCAGGTTGTTATGATGAGGTTATACTAGGTCAGGTTGTTATGATGTGGTTGTTACCAGGTCAGGTTGTTATGAGGTTGATACCAGGTCAGGTTGTTATGACGAGGTTGAGACTAGGTCAGGTTGTTATGAGAGGTTGAGACTAGGTCAGGTTGTGTAACCCAGACAGCTCTATAGCCAAATGAAGTGGCTAGAAAGTACTCTACTTGTACTGAGTTCAGTTAGTGTGTCAGTGATAGACGGAGTAGAGACGGCTTAGATCCGATCCAAAAATAAAACCAGACCTTATTTAGTCTTACTTGAGCTATTGTTAGATATAGTGGTAGCAAAGACCAGAAATTAACCGATTAAATACCTAACATTAGAAACAATATTGAATCTATAGAAAAAGAGATAAGAAAACAATATTTGACCAAAAGCTTCTGTTACTGATCTACAGGTTTTCCTGTTTGACTAAAATTTGAATCAATAAGACAGCAACCAATCAGAACAGGCCATCATGATTACCTCAGCGTTCTGTTTGATCTGTTATCAGAATCACAAACGGCAACACTCTGTCAATGTTTTGGCTGATGCAGTCTTGTTGGCTCAGGGAGTTGCTTCAGAAAAAAAATATGAACTAGTAATTGTAACACAGCAATGACCTAGATAGATTATTAAGTTGAATCCTCACAGATCTGTTTTTCTGGTGGAGAAATGAAAATCTAGATAGGACACACAGTGCCCTGTTAAGTGATGCATAATTAATGTCTCAGCGCAACAGATCTAGAATTAGCGCATTTACGTTATGTAACATCTAGATGAGTCAACTGAACTGCGAATGCAGCAACACCACCGACCGATGTTGGTGACTTGTGAGAAAAGGGGACGTTGAGCAATGTTTCCCGTCGGTAGGGGCACAGAATGCACTCGATACATACAACTAACGTGGTTGTGTAATACCTGGCAGGCTCTCTAGCTGGCATTTTATAAAGGAACAGAGACCTTGGCTCTCTCCTCTGGTGCCGTTGGGGAATCACAGCCAGTTGAAAACATAGTCCATATGTCAGCTTCAGGACATCAGCCCACATAGACAGACTAAGCAATAAGTCACAAATTAGTGATTCTTTGAGTTGACCTCTTTGATAGATTATTGTAAACAATTGTGCCATAAGAGACCAATGTGACCGTATAGCTACATTTACAAATATCCCACCTGGCAACTGATAAAGGTTATAGAGGGACATTATTAGAGGTCGATACATAGACGGTTTGCGCTCCTTCCCTTTCTCCCTCCCTGAATGCCCGTCCCTCAGTAACTGCAGCCCCGGCACTAGGTCAGACTGGCCCTCTTATGTGACTGTCTGATGCAGCGCTGTTACACAACACTGTACAGAGAGAGCTTTAGACACTGCAGCTCAGAACCTCCCTTACCCGCGCCACCCGCCTATTTTTTAATTTGATTTAACCAGGCAAGTCAGTTAAGAACAAATTCTTACTTGCAATGACGGTCTACCGGGGAACAGTGGGTTAACTGCCTTGTTCAGGGGCAGAACGACAGATTTTTACCTTGTCAGCTCGGGGATTCGATCCAACAACCTTTCAATGGTCTAACCACTAGGCTACCTGCCGCCTAGCAGCCTCTGAGCAGTGTTGACCTATATTCCTGTGAGTGGAGTGGYAAGGGTACCGGTCGTGCCGCTGCGCTACTCACCCTCCCTCTCTGTATACACCCAGGCCGGCCCACCTCAATACCCCACCTTCTCCTCCACAGAACTCCAATAAGGGTTACGTRTAGCAAAGTAAKGTCCTTTTGAGTATGAGGGARTGTGAAAGGTGATCAAAAGGAATGTTCAGATTCAAATCCAAGATTAAACATTTCTTACATAATGTTATGATTATGTCATAGTAGCTCGTATACTTTCTGGGCACAAGCAAATGGTGACATGCCAGTGTATGAGTGATGGCAGATCCATTGCAGTTTGGATCACGTGTCAGATTCGCAGTTATGAAGTCATGTGAACTTAAGACTACCCTGAACTAATCACATCATGAGTTTCGAGGACTGTATGTTCTGTCTCGATCATCACCATTGTACAGTAACATTGAAATACATTGAATGCCTAATGTATGTCACAGTGGGAAGGCATAGTATTTATGGTAACTAATGAATGTTCTCTCTCTTATTCTCTCTCTTTCTATAGTGCGTTTCCTCGTGAGCGATCCCAGCCTACAAGAAAAAGTCTTCCAGTAGACCAACTGACCTACTTCCCTCCTGCATCCTAGAYACTTCAAGGATTACAGAAGAACCTACTTTGAAACTCAAATTTCACAAAACTTTGTCACGTAATTTAACAAATGAGGTTCAGCCTTAGAGAAGCACAAATACCTCACCCCGAGTTTTTCGCAGATCCTGCGACTTAAAGAGAAAGTTAATACAAATAAGTTCTCTCTCCAACGAACTTTCGTCCTCTCCCTTACCCCCATTTGGCCTTAATGCCAGATCACCAATCTGGTCAAAAGGACTCAACAATGGAAAGCCTGAATCTTCACTTTGCATCGCCCAACAACAACAACGACCTGGACATAGACACATACTCTAACTACAGCGAGAGCCTCCCGCCACTGTCTCCCAGACCCGGCGACGATGACGTCCCGCGCCGCCAGACCAAAGGCGGCTCAAAGAACAGCATGTCCAGCCGTCGCAAGCGAGAGTTCATCTCCGACGAAAAGAAGGACGCTTCCTACTGGGAGAAGCGGCGCAAGAACAACGAGGCGGCCAAGCGTTCCAGAGAGAAGAGGAGGATGAACGACATGGTGCTGGAGAACCGTGTGATGGCGCTGAATGATGAGAACAGCCGCCTGAAGACGGAACTCCTGCAGCTGAAGCTTCGCTTCGGCCTCATCAGCACTGCTTCCTACATGGAGAAGAGCCAGCAGCTCTCCAACAGCGGAAACGGACAGTCCAGTGCTGGTAACCCCTACTTCTCCAGTAGCGGGTACTCCAGTGCCTGTGGTAACACTCTGCTGAACTCCGACTCGTCCGAAGCAGAACAGTCCACCAGAGGGGAACGCCACACCCCACTCCCAAAATACTCCCCAAGAGGATCCCTCTCCGACGGGTGCATGTCTGACGACTCCTCCAGRCCCGAGCCCATGGGCTATGAGATCAAGATGGAGTCCAACGACACTGACATGGATGCTGGTCTCCCCACTGGGATCTCCTTCAACGGTGGCCACCAACACAGGTCCCAAGAGGCCGACTGTGCCATGGACTTCCACCACAACCACCAGAACAACAACCGCCAGGAGTCTGCCAGCCCAGCACCCCAGCAGGTAGCAGCCCCAGCCCAGAGGAGTGTGATCCAGATGTACCCAGTGTGATCCAGATGTACCGCTCCCCCAGCTCCTCCTATATGAGAGCCAGAACCAGAGGCAAGCAGAGGACATGGAACAACAACAGTCCCAGGTCCAACAAAGCAGACATCCGAGAACACAGAGACCATCACAGAGGAGGTCCAAAGGTACCGAGCCCGCGAGGAGCAGCAAAGACATCAGGAGACACAGAGAACCCAGTACAGCTCTTATCAGACCCAAGATGGCGGCCACAAGGAAGGATTCGCCCCAGAGCTCCTCCACCACAGTAGAGAAGAAGGCAACAAGTCAAGCCACTCCTCCAACCAGCACCACATCAACAACGCCTATCTCAGTACCCTGGATGAGGAGGAGCCCCCAGTGCTCACTTACGAGGGCGGCCCCAGGGCCGAGAGAGGCTACTACACAGAGTCCCACTCTGGGAAAGACACTTCGTCTAGTGATGGCGATCAAAGGAGCTCAGACAAAGAAGGTGGTTCCACTAGCGATGACGAGTCACCGTCATCTTCATCTTCGAGGTCGGAAGCTACAACCAGAGGGAGACACACAGACGTCGGTGCCACAGAGTCAGAGTGGAGACGATCAGGCCACCTACCTGCCCCACAAGCTCCGTCTGAAATACAGAGCGCTGTCCAATCAGGGGGAGGCGCCAAACAGAAGCCCCGCCTCCTCCACATCCCCCTCCCCCTCTCATCCCCAGCATCCCTACCTGGCCCTGCCTAGCAACCACCAACATGGCAACCATAGCAATGGGGAAAACAAAGAGGCAGAGAACGAGTCAGAGTTCTGCAGCAGAGGGAAGCAAGAAGAAGAGAGGAGGTGTGGAAGGAATGCAAAAAGGGATCCAGCGCAGGGAGGAAGAATAAGAGGTGTGAATAAGGGAGCACCAAAGACTCTTTGAGATACTGCGACCAACAACCAACCTCAGTTTTGCTTCATCATCAGGTGTCTCACTCCTTTTCACCTACCACTATGCCAACAGACACTCCTCTTCGATGATGATGATAATAACAAGGACAGTCAAAGTGATGTTCACAATCACCACAGACAGATTCAAAAGACTTGGTTCACTGTGTCACCATGTTTTTTATATGGACCCTTCCCCACTCCATCCATTTATCCAATCCATGAACAATGATAATAATAGACACTTTATGGTTCAGTAAATGTGGTGGAGTGAAAAGAGAATGAGGGGAATGGAATGGATGGAACTCACATTTTGTTTCCTTCGGGAAAAGACAAACATCACATCACAATGGAAGGTTAGAATGAACGTTAAATGGAAGGCTGTTTTCAGGCTCTGGTTTGAACTCTCAAGTGGCCAATTGCTTTGTGGGTGGTAAGGCATTCTGGGAACATTCCCATGACCAAAGAAACACGTCCAASCCCCCTGACAATGAGTTSCATTCTWCCTCKCCACCAACAACACAGCTGTACCAGTTTCCGTTACTCCCTAAACACCTATCCCTGCTCTATGCAGAATAGGACACCCGATCATTTTTCAAGCACTTGGATTGTACATAACTGTGATATATAAAATGTACATATATTTAAATATATTTTACAAAGAAAAAAATGAAAAACAACAAAAAATAACAAGGAGAAGTGGAAGTGGAAAAAGAAAAGCTATCCGTTTTTCCTTGTGAGAAAGTTTTTGTACAGTCTGTTCTCAATGTCAATGAAATGCCTCAAGTTGTTTTCTTAAAAAATGTCTGTATGAACCACCGCTTTAAGAAACTCTTTTCATTTCGATTCCATGTCACTAGCAAATGCCTGGAGCAACCTACCTTCAATTGACCTTTTACTGACCTCTTACACACACACACAGAAAGCCCCTGTTAAAGCCAGTCAGGAACATATCACAAGACTACACACTACACTTTTTGAATGGTAAAACCATGAATACAAAAGCACATTGCAATCCAGAGCTCAACAAATTCTCAATTCATTAGACTTACTGATCATAGGAATCAAGTAGTAATTSCACTTGAGAAGCAAATGGGGAAACTACTCTCTTCTCACTCAAAGGTGCCTCTACTTTTCATAGGTCAAAAGAACCAATCCCCAATCTTGGCCTTTACATTGAGTTGCTTTATCAGCTGTGGATCATACAGGTATGTATGTACTAGTTAACCGTCTCACATCCACGTGCCTGCCTACTGGCCGTTCTGTATAAATGTAAAGTTCTCTATCTCTCTTGGATACGATTTTGTATTCAGTTCTTTTGGGGGGTTATTGTGTGTTTCCGTCCCCTTGTATCTTCCTGATTGTGATACTGTAACGTATGTATTTTTACCCATGTCCCTATCCCTTGACATTTGTACTCTGTGATATTGTTCAACGTTTGTGGTTTGCCGGATGGTTAAGGAAATTGATGGTCCAGAAATGGGTAATGCAATGGTTATGACAACAACTCATTCTGATTGTTGAAAGATTGAAAACATTGAAAAATAAAAGGATGTTGAAAAGACATAAATGAAAAGTATTGTTTCATGTGATTTTTTAACTTTTGTTGCGCTCTTTCTGCTCTAATGGTGAACTTCATTCACACAAACACATGAATAAATGGTCATAAATGGAACACCAGGAAATTGAGGGGGGGAAAAATATTTCAATCAAGTTGGCAGATGACTTATGCAGTTTAAAAGTAGACATATATATTATGACATATAAAACATATACATGTAGAAAACTCCCCAAATATGATTTATTACAGGACACATCTTAGCACAGAACACACTGATCATTTCGACTCTGTCCTGTACTCCATAAAACACAGCTACAAATCTGCAACATAAATATCTCAGTTATTTAGTGTTCCTCCCCTCTTCTCCTCTGTCCATTCCTCCCTTCGTCCAGTACTGTACCGAACAGAACTTTTAAAACGAGCCATAAAATCTACACAGATACAAACACAAATAGCTTCAGTATTCTAGTGTTCCCCATCTCCTCTCCTTCTTTCCTCTCCTTCCTCCCTCCCATCTTTCCTGGCAAAGAGGATTAATAGTAATGTGAAGAGCACAGTGTGACACACAAGCACACACACACACACCCACTGTGTCCCAACGGCCAGAAATACACACATACACACACACACACAAGCACACTGTGTCCCAACGGCCAGAAATACACACACGTACGCACGCACACACACACACACACACACTATGTCCCAACGGCCAGAAATACACACACCACGCACAAGCACACTGTGTCCCAACGGCCAGAAATACACGCACGCACACACACGCACACACACTGAGTCCAACGGCCATGCCAGTTAGGGCACCGGAATCTAACATCCATGACGTAACCGTGGTGACCTACTTACTCATGTCATAAACTCTAAACTCCACCAACGGACACACACACAAGCCGCCGGGCGGCAAGTCCTGAGTACAAACAATAAACACACAACTAAGCTACTACACACTCTCACACTCTAGTCAGTAATCACATAATGGGTGAGAGGCTTTTGCTCCTCAACATTTTGCAGAAAACTTTTGGGTTCAGTTTATATAATAGCGTGGCTACAGTGCATCATCTGTCTCTTGATAAACTAATATGCCTAACACAGTTATAATAGAGTACACTATAGGCCCAGGCTTCCTGTTATGGAAATATCCACATAAACTCATTTGGAAATAGTATAAAGCTCATCTCTAAATAGATAACCTTTTACAGCAGTGGGTTAAATCAGGGTCACACATAGTGTTTCTTTTCTTGAAACAAAAGTAACACCTCACACACATGGTTATGGGCTAAAAAACAAGAAGACGTCTGTACCATGTCAGAAATACAGTTAAGTGTATTACATTTTGAGTTTGCATCCCAATATTACACTTTATATACATCAAAGAAGACTGAAATATAACAAAAACCATTTGACATAGAAACACCGGATTTTCGTCTGCTTTTAAAAAAGAATGTTTATGAATTTTGAACAATATGAGTAACATTCCACCCATGAGGCCACTAGGTCATTTGACTGCAGGATAGGGCTACTACATGTATTCACACATCTTACCAAGTGACATAATATATATTTTAGTAGGTTTAGGCTGTTATGGAAATATCCACATAATCCATCTCATGAGAGAATAAACTCATTGGGTCAACGTTTATATATCACTGCATCAGTTATAATATAAAGGTGTGTCTCTTTGAAAAGAAATACATCTACAGAATGAGAATGTCCACAGAGCCCTATAATCATGAGTTATTACTGTAAACTCATTGGTCTCAGGTCAGGTTATGTAACACCATAGATTCTATGCTGTACAAGGTATGTCTCTTGATAAAAACRAATATGTCTAGTAAAGTCCTATATATCTATACCTACTTATTCACATACACCCTATATACTGTAAATGCATATATATGTATGTATGTGGTGTATATACTGTACAGTATATAGGCTGTATGTGTATAAGTAGGTGTAGATTTTTTACCCCCTGTTACATCATGATTAGATTTTTTGTATACGATCGTCAAGGGTCACTAGCTCTGAAACAGTAACGGCTTTTACGTGACCGACTGGGATCCGTCCCAGAATGCACCCCACCACGGCGCGGATAACAAATTATATAACAGCGTGGAAGAAAAAAATGCCTCTAGAGGAATTTGAGTAGGTTGGCACCTCAGTTGGAACATGCTGTCGATGTAAGAAATAGCACAAGCGCTTCCTTTCACTGGGATGTCAGGAACAAGATGAKATTTCACAGTATGGTTACGTGATAAACATTATAAATGGACTATTAGCAATTATGAGTAATATCAATCAAACATTCTCAAGTGCCATCTACAAGTCACTTTGATGCAGTGGTAATATTTCAAAGTATTCTTACATGATGAGAATAACAGTGACTAGCRASTATTTATAGGTTCTGTTATTARTAATTCATTACTTGAAATAATATAAATGAAACACTCCAATGGCCATTCACAAGTCAATACAGCATKATATTTATAATCAATATATKGGGAATATGGTCATATATACCCTAACAGGTGTATTACATATTGCATTCTATAACAAGCCTTGAACATAATTACAATAATCAAATAATTGYRTAATAAGCAAACATGTAAATGCAAGTCATTGCCTAACCACCACAACCTAACCACCACAATCATTAACCATTCATTTCCTGTAATAAAAAGAATAACATCACTCAGTCTYCCTCCATCTTCTATCAGTGAATCTACACATGTAGCAGAGATCTTAAGACTTAATGGTGTTCTGTGCATCAGTTCAGGAATACAGACACCCTGTTGCTGGTGATTAGTTACCAGACAGCTATGGGCTCTATCCTAGCTTGTACATTTCCCCTCTGGCTGGGCTTATAGATGTTGCCACGGCAGCCAGTCAGTCATAGCAAGGCTTTGTCCCAAATGGTATCCTATTCCCTATATAGTCCATATATTTCTGGTCAAAAGTAGTGCACTATATAGGAAATAGAGTGCCGTTTGGGACGTAGCCAAGGTGACATTCCGTAGAAAACCGCAGTGCTTTGTGTATGTAAGTATAGATAGACTCTACCGGTTCACTTCCCTTCTCTCTCCCTCTTTCCCCCCATCGCTCCCCCTCTCTTTTTTTCAACCCTTTTTTTCAAAAGCTGTAGTATGCAGAAGCTTGCGAAAGCAGCTCAATGGAAAAGTAGGTCATTAGGGAGGGGCAGAGAGGAGGATGAGGGTTGAGGGAAGAGAAGGGGAATTCAGAGTGAGGAGCGGAGAGGGAGGGAGGGAGGTTACGTCACATGCCTCTGCAGTGTCAACTCCGACAAACTCATCAAAGCAGCACGCGCGCACGCACACACACCAGTGACTCAACCCCTATTAAACACAGCCTCCTCACATTGTACATAGACAAATCACTATGGGTGGAACTACCTAATGCCAGAGGCCACAGACCTTGTTGACTTCCTGCTATTGTTACTGACGTAACTTCAGCTGAAGTAAAAGCAAAACAAAACGTGGGAGTCTTTGATGTTCACACTGATACCATCTGATAAGCTTGTGCATGTTTTTCGTGCACATTTTGATTAGGCTTGAAGGAAAGAAATTTGAGTGGTTTGAAGCTAGGGCAAAAGGTGTTAAGGAGTGCCACCATTTTGGTGCAAAGACATGTCATCATTGTAGAACAGGCAGGTTGACGTTTATTGTCAGATCTTGTCCTGGAGTAAGAACTGAGCAATTTCCCCTTAGCAGATTTTGACTTTGCAACTGAGCTATGTAGAAAAAAAGAAGGAAGGAGCCCTGCTAAGGTACACAATAGTAGGTTTTTATAGACAGAAGGTGCTCTTGGTAAAAGGGTGAATTGGTAATGAAAAATGCATGCATGTTCAATGGAAACAAAGTTAAAAACTCCGACACGTTCAGCTGATGCCTTCGTCAGGAAAAAGTGTGGTAAAAATTCATGAAATTCTTTTTTGCTTTTTGTGCTTAATTTAAAGTTAGGTAGACATTAGGGTTAACAGTGGTTACGGTTAGATTTAAAATCCGATTTTTGGCTGTGCCAGCTATGACCACTCTGCAGAGCTGCCTCCAGAACAAGATTCATGACAAAAAACAGTAACCTGTGTAGAACAGCCACAGGTGGATTTGAAATGGTTGCCGTGACCAGTAGCAGGAAAAAGGTAATAGGTCACCACTGTCCCGCCCTGTTACCCTGGGATACGCAGCAATAGAACACTGTTTTCTTTCATCAAGAAAGATTCTATTCTGCTATTTTTTATTACTCTCTCTCTCTTCTCACACACACACACACACACACACACACACACAACAGCACACGCACACACACACACACACACACACACACACACACACACACACACACACACACACACACACACACACACACACACACACACACACACACACACACACACACACACACACACACACAGGTGTACAGTAGCCTATATAGCATTAGTGGCCCTGTGTGTTTCTGGGCTCCCGGTCTACCCAACTTCCTGTCTGAAATACAGTTTAATACCGTAAAAACACAGCTCTGACTGCAGCTCTGACTGTAGGTTGTGTGTGTGTGTGTGTGTGTGTGTGTGTGTGTGTGTGTGTGTGTGTGTGTGGTTTGTGTGTGTGGTTGTGTGTGTGTTGTGTGTGGTGTGTGGTGTGTTTTGGTGTGTGTGTGGTGTGTGTGTGTGTGTGTGTGTGTTGTGTGTGTGTTTTGTGTGTGTGTTGAGACTGCAGAGTGTATAGAAGATCCGCCCCTCGACGAAGTGAAGCCAATGCAATGGGTCTGGTCTGAGCCTGTCGTGAACAACACAACCCAGAGTTACATAACCACCACTCTGATGCTGGAGATAGAGTCAGAGGGGAGGAGGGATGAATGAGGAGGAGGGAGGCAGGGAGGAAAAACACAGAGTGTTAACACTGTATGTTGGTGATGTGAGATATGGAGGGAGGAGTTAGTGAGTTCGTATGCATTTTAGGTTTCTACATGTTGTCTGGGTGTGACTCGATGCAGGAAAGTAAATGAACCACAAGTAAATGCTGTACTCTGTTTCTATCTCTCATATTTCCCTCCTTCTAATCTAAACCAAAGCGTGTCTCTCAAATCAACAATCTTTGCCACTGCCTCATCTTACATGTGACAGGGTGTATGTTACGCAATAGTTACTTCTTTCCACAAACAACAGTTCCACTCTCATCTGGCTGTCAGGTCATCAGGCTGTCAGGCTCAGACTTCAGTCATCAGACTGTCAGGTCACAGGCTGTCAGGTCATCAATCAATCAATCAAATGTATTTATAAACCCCTTTTTGCATCAGCAGTTGTCACAAAGTGCTTTTACAAACCCAGCCTAAAACCCCAAAGAGCAAGCAATGCAGATGTAGAAAACTCCCTAGAAATGCAGGAACCTAGGAAGAAACCTAGAGAGGAACCAGGCTCTGACGGGTGACCAGTCCTCTTCTGCTGTCCGGGTGGAGATTATAAGAGTACATGGCCAATAATAATCATAGTGGTTATAGAGTGCAACAGGTCAGCACCTCAGAGTAAATGTCAGTTGGATTTTCATAGCCAAGCATTCAGAGGTGAAGACAGCAGGTGGGTAGAGAGGGAGGGATGGAGGAGGGAGCAAGAGGTTCGAAAACAGCAGTTCCGGGACAAGGTAGCAAGTCTGGTAAACAGGTCAGGGTTCCATAGCTGCAGGCAGAACAGCAGAAACTGGTTAGTAGCACGACTAGTGGACTGAGACGGACAGCCAAGAATCGTCAGGCCAGGCATGGTCCTAGGCCAGGTCCTCCAGGAGGGAGAGAGAGAGAGAGAAGAAGGAGAATTAGAGGAGCTAATTAAATTTCACACAGGACACCAGATAAGACAGGAGAATTACATCTGATAGGACAGACTGACCTTAGCCCCCAGCACATAGACTATTGCAGCAGAGCTGAGGCGGGGGACATTGTGGCCCCGTCCGACGACGGTCAGTTGCTAGTCATTTCCTCCTGGGTCCTAATGGTCCTACTGGTTAGAGAGAGGAACGTGTCAACAGACTCAATTATTCAGTCAAACGGATAGGAAAACAAGCTTTACAGTGACAGGAGAGGAACACTGGGACCTGTTTTGATATACTGAGTCAGAATGAGTGAATTCATTTGTAGAACCATTCCTGCTCGCAACGTCACAATCCTGCTAATTTTCCAATCTACTAGTTTTGTAAAAGCTTTATTTTCTAATTGTAGCATATAAGCTTCAGTATTAAACATCAGGTCCTGGGTCAAATAGTAGTGCATTGTAAAGGGAATCGGTGGCATTTGGACATACCCTTTGTGTAGTGTAGATGTGGGTCAGGGAGGTTGGGGTTTTGTTGGTGTAGAAATAGAGACAATGCCTCTCCAAACATGCTTGGCTACATGACTGACTGCTGAGCAGTTCAGCTTACCCCTGTCTGCTGCCTAGCACACACCCATTCCCCCACAGTTTTCGTAAGAATTAGGTTAGATGGCTACACTCTATAAAAAAAAGGTCCTACCTAGAACCTAAAATGGTTCTTAGGCTGTCCTCATAGGATAACCCTTTGAAGAACCCTTTTTTTCCCATGTTAGAAGGCCTTTACACAGAGGGTGGAACCAAAGCGGGTTCTAACTGGAACCAAATAAGGTTTCTCCTATTAGCTGACAAAAACCTTTTGTAACCCTTTTTTTCTGAAGAGTGTAGATGTGTGTGCTGGGGGTTGTTTGTGAAGTAATTGTAGGCTTAGACTGGCTGTTTTCATACCACAACCAATACTATAGAAAGAGGAGAGAGAGAGAGAAGAATGAAGGAAACTAAGAGGAGAGAGGGAATGAAAGGAACTAGAGAGAGGGAACGAAGTAGAGGAGAGAGAGAGAGAAAGGAGGTAGAGGTAAGTAGAGGAAGAGAGAGAGATAGGAAAAGAGAGGTAGCGCGGAAGAGAGATAGTGTCTTCATAAAAGCATAAGAGGTAAGGCCTTGGGGAGGAGGGAGGCAAGGGATAGAAGGGAAGAGGACGGAGGAGGATCGAAGGCTCAGTGAAATGTAGGTCAATCTGGCCCTCACACACAAACACCCCTTCAGAGCCTAAATTGACCTTACAGTCGACAGATCTCCATGCGTCTATACATTAGAGCGAAAGAAAGGGGAGAGGGAGAAAGACCTAACCAAGGCAACTCTTCATCAGCATTACATTTATGGAGATGGAATGCAATAACTTGCTGATGACCACTATGTGAGCATTAATCTGGACAACACTAATAAAAGCTACCACCCAGACTAAAAAAGCATCTTGGACTCTGACACTTTCAACTTAATGTGGAGTGGATCAAAAGGCACAGCGGGGCAAAGCCAGCAAAATAGAATTAGGAATAGGAAGTAGGCCACTGGGTCTAACCGGCGGCTGGCTGGGGGCTGGTGTGGTGAGCTTGTGCGTTTGTGTGGTGCTGGGTGTGTTGTGTGTGTGCTTGTTGTTGTGTGTGTGTGTGTGTGTGTGTGTGTGTGTGTGTGGTGGCCTGTGCGTGGTGGTGGTGCGTGCGTGGTGTCGTGCGATTCCGTGCGTCGTGCGTGCGTCGTGGGTGTCGGGTCGTTGCGTGTGCGTGCGTGCATGGAGAGCACTAAACACCATCCATAGATGTTGGCCTATTACAGATCCAAACACATGATACTCACACTAGGGCCCATATACCATCCTACTACCTCTAGGTTTCTGCCAATTCAAACTGTATGTTCTACTCTGGTCACTACACATAAAGTGTTTAGAGGCAATGACCCAGTTATCTCATTCCAAACATTGATTGCTGTTTTATATTACATGATTTTGTTCCATATCCGTTGGCCTATACCAAGGTGCCCAAACCTGCCTGGGAGTTTAACCTTGTAAAGTTTCTCTTCAACCCCAGTTGTAACTAACCTGATCAGCTTTTCAACCCAGAACTAATTATTAGAATCATGGCACTGTGCCTAGATTAGGTTGGAGTGAAACCTTACAGGATGGTAGCTCTCCAGAACAGGGCTGTGAGACCCTGGCATATACACTAAGTGTACAAAACATAAGAACACCAGCCTCAACGTCAACATGCCCACATTTTTGGGAAAGGGGCACCACGGGATGATTGGCGGAGTCAGCGACAAAACAAGAATACAGCTTGTGCCTGCGAAACGTGTAAATTAAAATATTTTTGCATCATGAGCTCCTAGAGTGTGCGGCTCTCTTAATTCTCGCAAGTTTCTACTCCGCTAGCCAAAGCACCTCGCCTAAATAGTGTGCGTTCTATTTTCTTCTAGAGTCAGGCGATAGACCTGAGCCAACTCCACCGTGGTCCTTACCAGAACAGCTTGGTACTGTCCAGGCACTTGTTTATCGTGAGCGCACGGTTGCTGCAGGACAGAGGAGGGGGTGTCGCCAGTGCGCACTCATACCCGGAGCGGCTATAGCGTCAGCCCCCCGGAACAAGTAACCTGTGAAAGTGGGCATCCTACCACGGCGCAATGTGCCCACTCAGCGTGTTTGTCTCAAACGGTGCACCGTTTCGCGCCCAGGGTAATCCTGCGCAGCTCTGCGTCTGGTCTCCGGGGCGCTGGGATGGGTGCTTGTTCGTCCTATGGCCTGCGCTGCCGCCCATGCCGGCGAAAAGGGCATGAGCCCTAATGGAGAGGACGTTGAGCGGAAAGCACCCAGATCTCATGCTCACCCACAGCCCGTCATACCTGGGCCTGCCACTCTTGGAGGTCCGCTAAAAGTGGCATTCAGCCTGAGATGTGTGGGGCCAACCCTGCGCAACCAGAGCTCAGCTGACTCCCCACACAAGCACCCGGTTATCAGTAAGCTTCGCTCTACGCACAGCTCTCCTGTAGTCTGCCCCAGGCCGGTGCGGCCCTGTGCAGCCCCCAACGCCACCAGGCTGTCGCTCCGTCTCCTCCCTCCAAGTCTGCCTCCAGTCCGACCCTCCTAGCACCCCTCCAGTCCCGGAGCCGTCGAATCTCCCTCCATCCGGACCTCCAGAGTCTGCCCTCCAATCCGGACCTCCAGCAGTCTCCCTCCTGTCCGAGCCGCCAGAAGTCGCCCCTGCCCGGAGCCGCCACAGTCACCCCCCTGTCGGGTCGGGGCCGAGGGTCCCCGCGTCCAGAGGCGCCACACTAAGGGGCCAACCTAAGTGGAGCGGGGTCCACGTACCCACACCAGAGCCGCCACCACTGATAGATGCCCACCCAACCCCCCCTATGGTTTAGTGTTTTGCTGGCCGAGCCGCACCTTTGGGGGGGGGACTGTCACGCCCCATGACCTTAGTTCCTTTCTATGCTCTATTTTGGTTTGTGCAGGGCATGAGTTGGGGGTGGCATTCTAGTTGTGTTCTATGTTTTCTATTCTGCTGTGGCCGGGTGTGGTTCTTCAAATCAGAGCAAAGCTGTTCTTCTATCGTTTGTCCTGATTGCAGAACCAGTAACTTACGTAGCCTTTCCCCACCGCTGTTTGTGAAGGTTAGTTGTTTTCTGTCTTTGTGCTGTACCAGACAGGCACCTGTTCGTTTCATCTCTTTGTATTTTGCTTCAGTGTTCTGTTTTATATAAATTAACAGAACATTCTTACCACACTGCACTTTGTCCGATGATTTCCTCATCTTCAGACTGTTAAAGAAGTTACAATATGGACACATTATAAAGTATGAAAAGGCTTATTCATTCACAATGTTTTTCTAAAATCATATCATATTTTTATGTTTTATGATACTTTTATTGTGTACTAGATCATATGGGTTGAAAGTGTTTTTTTCTTAGACATAAACAATTCCAGTTGAAAGCCAGGGGGGGACACTAATTCATTCATAAAATATTGCCCTCTTGCTAGATTGATGACTAGAACCATAGCGAAACAGTGCAAAAGGGCTGTCAGCTCAACTRGTTTCCTCCCCTTCATCTACACTGATTGAAGTGGATTTAACAAGTGACATCAATGAGGGACCATAGCTTTCACCTGGATTCACCTGGTCAGTCTATGTCATGTTCAGAATGTTTTGTACAGTCACTCTATATGCCTATATGACTCAATCTGCTGTATATTGTCATTAGTAACCCACATATCTGCTGTAGTTATGTATTATACAATTGTAATGTGTAGATATTAATATGTATTTAGGTCTGTAATGTATTGCATTTCCATTGACCTATATACAGTATATTTGTATGTACAGTAACAGTATGACCCCATTCCAATATCTACACTAGCATATTCATTTGAATGAAGCAATGTATTGGGCATGCCGCTGCATGCATTTTAAGTGGCATGCTAGTGTGAAGACAGGAACGTACTCTAACTTATGAAATTTAAGCGTGTTAACCCTCACAACGTCGCCGGCCCAGATGGCATCCCAAGCCGCATCCTCAGAGCATATGCAGACCAGCTTGCTGGAGTGTTACGGATATATTCAATCTCTCCCTATCCCAATCAGTTGTCCCCACCTGCTTCAAGATGTTCACCATTGTTCCTGTATCCAAGAAAGCAAAGGTAACTGAACTAAATGACTATCGTCCCGTAGTACTCACTTCGGTCATCATGAAGTGCTTTGAGAGGCTCATATCACCTCCACATTACCCGACACCCTAGACCCACTACAATTTGCATACCGCCCAAACAGATCCAAGGATGACGCCATCACACTGCCCTATCCAATCTGGACAAGAGGAATACCTACAGTATCTAAGAATGCTGTTCAATGACTACAGCTCAGCGTTCAACACCATAGTCCCCTTCAAGCTCATCACTAAGCTCAGGGCCCTGGGTCTGAACCCCGTCCTATGCAACTGGGACCTGGACTTCGAGGTGGTGAAGGTAGGCAACAACACCCCAGCTACGCTGATCCTCAACATGGGGGCCCCACAAGGGTGTGTGCTCAGCCCCCTCCTGTACTCCCTGTTCACCCATGACTGCGTGGCCATGCACGTCTCCAACTCAATCATCAAGTTTTCAGACGACATAACAGTGGCAGGTCTGATGACCACAACAACGAGAAAGCTTACAGGGAGAGGGTGAGGGCCAGGAAAATAACCTTTCCCTAAACGTAAACAAAACTAAAAGAGCTGAACGTGGATTACAGGAGACAGCAGAGAGAGTACGCCCCTATCCACATTGACGGGCCGAGTGGAGAGGGTGAAAAGCTTCAAGTTCCTCGGTGTGCACATCACTGACAAACTGAAAGTGTCCATCCACACAGAAC